>NW_009942752.1:50717-55420 GCF_000696875.1 Nestor notabilis | reverse complement strand
GCATCAGGAATCTGCAGGAACAGTGATAAATGACAGCTTCACTATCTGCTGCATTTCACTGCTTCAGCCCGCCAGAGGCATTTCACTCAGGTCTGTTAAAGCCACCACAGTTGCCTATGCCCTCCCAGGCTCAGGCAGCGTAAATTCCTTCCCAAATGAAGTTTGTTGCACTTTGAAAATCTATATTTATGGGCAACATGAAGCAAACAATTTAATAAGGAAGCAAATAACAGCATGGGTGCTGGGTTCCCGTTTACATCTACTACAATCAAAATATCTACAGGGTTAGCAGGTTTTTTAACTGTAGGTGAAGCTGCTGCAGAGCTGAGGGTGCCATTTCATTGCTACAAGGTGGCTTCGCCCACTGCAGCACCTATAGGTGCAAATCAGAAAGGACAATGTGGTTCATGTCCCTGTTTTATGCTGTCCACTGCTGCATTAACCCTGCAAGAAGCTCCCTAAAGGCTGATGATGAGAAGGCACCATCCTCCAGCTCTGTCCCCAGGAGGACACAATCACCCCTGCAGTCATGTCCTCCAGCTCATTGCCATCCATGCTCCAGCATCCAGTTTTGGGAGGTGAGTCCCAGTTCAGGGTGTCAGGGTGGCCCTTCCCAGAGGCACCAGTGCTATGACAGGGTTCACAGTCCATTTGAAATGAACCACCCCAAGTAACCTCAAGAGTCTATTTCTCCACCTCTCTGCCCTCCAGGAAACCCTCTTCTTCCCAGAAATTAGACATTTCTTAATCTTGGCTTGTTTTCCAGGTCAGCAGCCTTGCCCCCAGCACTCACAGTTATTCAGCAAAGGCGTGTCAAACGCTGTCGCCGTCTCTGTGCTTTTGCCATCCTGCCAAGCGTGCCTGCTCCATGGGTGTCTGGAGGCAGAGCCACGGGAGCCAGCTGCGCACTCACTCAGAGGATGCTCTGCTGATGTGCAGAGCCAAAGCACCAAACCACCTCAGAGCCATCACCAGCAAACAGAGCCAGTCCCAGAAACTGGCAGCAGAGGAATGATTCAAGGGACATTCACAAGCAAGCCAGACATGGGCAGGATTAGCTGCTGAGCCATGCAGGCTCCTTCCCTTTACCTCTTTGGCCACCTCAGTACCATGCCTGTGGCCATGCATTGCCTGCCTGTCTGAGCTGCACAGCTACCTCCACTTGGCTGGAGCTTGCAGCCCCTGCAGCTAAATTTAAGGCCAGGCAATCCAGCACCATCAAGGAAAAGGATGAGGATGTTGTCAGCAAGACAACACTCATAGCAAAAAATGATGCTGCTGCAGTGAGTACCCAAATCTCAGCCTGCTGGATTGGGCAGGGTCTCACTGGAGTTCAATGCTATCTCAAAACTGCAAAAAAAAAGTTATTCTGTCCTAAATTAAATGTAGTTAGCACTGGCACCATTAGCCTGGGCAAACTCCGTTCTGTCAAGACATCTAATTCTTGCCTGTTCTAGATCTGGGGGAGTCTCGTGCCCCCAGAACAAGTCGCTTCTTGGTGGACTTCTTGGGTAATAAAAAGTCACTTTTTCCTCAAAAAGAACAAGCCCCCGTGAGTGCGTGTGTCTAGGCACCTCCCACCATCAAACTGCGTTTCAACTCCAGACGGAAAGCTCAGCTTAAGTTGTAGTTTAAATCAAGGACCATTTCTGCCTCACAGCAGCTCAGTATCATCATCATTTTTCCAACCGTGCACATGGGAGTGTAAATGCTCATAACTATTCAGCTGCTTCTGTGGTTTTACATTGAAATATGTTGCTATGGAGAACACAGCACGGGAACGTGCAGCCACCACAACGCACCACGGCAGAAGCAGCCCACAGCTTCTGCTGATATTTGCGGGCCCTCCGCTGCCATCCACACAACAGCTGAAAATAGACTCAGACTCAAATGAAGCATCTGTAATTCTTCATTTCTGCTCGTCCCTCCCCAAGGCACCAAGACTCTTCACAAAAATCATAGCAAGCATCCCACAGACGCTCTGACGTCACCCCATCGATTTCTAATTCCTCACTGCACACATGCCTTGAAAAGGAAATTCCCCCCCCCAGCCCCATTTTCATTCTGTTTCTTATTTTTGTCTAAGGAGCAGGTTTCTCTCCGGAGCCACCTTTCTGATGGGACCCATAGGTGCTGCTCAGCCCTTGCTACCTTTTAGCTACAACATGAAGCAAATCTCTTGTGCTGGTCCACCTTGTTGCCCTGCTGACTGTGAAGGATCTGATTTGTCATTTAAAGCTGACCTTGGCAAAGGTAATTCATCAGCGGCAGAGTGATCTGCAAATACGTATTCAGCGCAGGGGAAACCTGACTGTACCATTAAAGTCCCAGCCTTTACAGTCTCCAAAACACATGGGCTGGGTCCTGAAGGGTGCTGAGCATTTACTGATCTCACTGACTCAACAAGACTTGGGAGAGGTCAGACAAAGCAATGCAGATTTGAGCCCACAGCACCGTGAATGAACACCACCTTTGGGCTTTTTCTTTCCTATGAGTTTTTAAAATATCTGAAATACCGTTTGTTTTCTTTCTCATATTCTGGAGGAATTTATAAATCCTCAACTGCACCATAAACACACAACCATCAGCCCTTGATTTCTAAAAAAGTATTTGTATTAAGCTATGAAATTATTTACAGTGGTAATAAACATCCTCCTGACATTTGGCAGCTGGGAGAGGGCCTTGGAACTCACTAATTTACTTACATTGTAAACAACTTTCTAATAAATAAATAAGCTCTTAAAATCTCACCCACAAAAAGAGGCACATTGCGTACAATGCTATACTCAAGGGTCCTTTGGAGGTCAAGGATTCAGCAGCTGAATCTCTCTCAGGATCTTTCTTTGGTGAGTGAATGTTTATGCCAAATTAACGTCTTTATTTTGAAATCAGTTTAAAATTGTCACATTGGTTTGAATGCTGGAGAAGCAGCTGCTTGTTTCCTTGTTTTGCCTGAATAGGGGTCAAATTCTGATATAAGGGGCCGAAAGGAGCTCTCAAAAAGCCAAGAAAATGTTTGCTGATTCTTAGTAGTGATCATCCTGGGAGGGACTGCTGCATCTCCAGACTGGTTGCCAGGGTGGGGATGCTCTCCAGACCAGGAGGATGCCCCATGCCAGAACCCGTGAAGCAAGGATGAGTTCATGCAGCATTTACAAAAGGGTGCAAAATGACATGCTGCAATAGGACTGCATTTGTGTCTTACTGCAGAGGGACAGTGAGAGCATCCTCCCTTCTGGCTCAGCATCCAGAGGCCAGCCACTGCCTAAAAAGTGACACAGAGCAGGGAGAAGGGAAAACAAGTATCCCACACATCTTGTCTGCTGCTCTGCAAGGGATGAGCCACGTCAGGGTCCCTAATGGATGCTGAGAGTAATTAAACTGATGGAAACGTGATATTCTAATTCTGTGAAAAATACCACAGTGCCCTTGAGGACAAAGGAGGATGGGTGGCTGGTTCAAAGCAATCATGGATTGAAAATAATATTGGCATCAAATTTAGTCCAAAATTTGTGTTTCATAAAAAACAGCAATAGCCTTTTACAAACCTAAGGTAAATGAGGACTGTTTTCACATACTGCTTCACTAATATAAAAATCAAAATCAAACTCTTCCCTAATTTTAAACAGTGCTGTTAAATTAAAAGGTTAACTGACAAACAGGAGGGGAAAAAATGTTTTGCTCACTCTCCCTGCCCCCGACATGGAAGAGAGGGAAGAATACCTCAATTATTAAAATCAGTTTTGTTTTAATCATGTGAGGTTATACGCACAGACAGCTAGAGATCTGAATGAAGAATTTTAAAATAGGAGTCCCAATGTAACCAGCTCCTACAATACCACCAGTGTTTGTGGACAAGCTCTGTGTGAGGGTCTGTTTACCCTATTTATCTACAATTGCAAATGGCTTCAGAGGTTGGACCAACTACAGAGCAAAAAAGCTCCCATCCCTCTCCCCAGCAGCCCTCATCTGCTCCACTGGGAAAGATAAAGATGCACCAAGATGAAGCTGGATCATGCAGAGTCCCCCACTGTGCATGGCATGGGTGCTTGGCACCCTTCCTTTTTGGTGGCATAGCCAACGAATGCTCTTGGTGCCAGCTGTCCCTGCAGCACAGCCGTGATGGTCTCTCATCTCTTCTCAGGCATCCAGGGGAGAGGGAGCAGGCCGTGAGGATGCTGGTAGCAACCTCACTGGACATAAAAGCGTAACTAGAATGCAAAATAGCTTCTCTAGATGATTCCCAGTTCCTGTGAGTTGTCTCCCCAACATGTCCCCATGTTTGGTCAGTGCAGAAGCTCTGCAGAAACCTTTCTCAAATACAGCAAGCTACACTTTGCTACATTATATTTTTCTTTTTTATAGCCAGTAATTTCCAGCCAGCAAGGGACTATTCCAGTGAAACTAGGCAGAATCCACAGTTTTCTTAAGAAAGATAAACAAAAGGCAAATGCAATAGGATAGCTGCTGGTTTTCAGCAGAAAGCCATGCGATTTTGCATGTTGTTATTGCAATACTTGAAGCAGCACAGACTGCTTGCTGTTGACTGGACAGATCTGGCAGAGGCTGAATGAAAGAGCTGCTCTGTGCCTTCAGGAGCAATGGTCTAAGTTCACCCCTGTTGTAACACTGCTCCACTCACCCCAAACAGGAACTTAGCCCTACAGTTTTGAAAGTATGCATGGACAGCATGAATAAATCTC
>NW_009942752.1:0-50686 GCF_000696875.1 Nestor notabilis | reverse complement strand
CCCCTGCCTTCCCTGCTGAATATCCAGTCCTATTAGTCAATGTCAGGCCCTGAGCTACACGAAAAATAGCAGAAATCCATCCTGCCTGTCACTGGAAATCAAAGGTCATTCTCAAAACCTGAGACACTCCTTCCAGCCTTGGAAGGCTTTCACATTTCAAGACCACAAAGTACAATTGTCAAAGGTCTGCACGTTCATGTGAAATAGGAAGGAAAAATAAGACCCCGGACAATGGGACCCTGGAGGAGTGGTGGAGGAATTAGGCTTTTCCCGGGAAGCCATTTGCCAGAATGTTAAAATAGAATCCATTCACACAATAGATTGGAAAATCTTGACAGCCAAAAACGTGTTAGACAACAGGATTTCAGATTAGAGACACTGGGTGAGTTGTCCCATGAGCGTGCTCTGTAATAATTTATAGGTTCTCCAAACTGATCAAAATTAGTATTTTTGGTAATGACCCTTTTGGTGGGGTTTCTACCTCTGCTTCTGCTGTTAAGATTCCCCCCTCTCCATACGCACAACCATCCGCCTTCATCTCATCCTATTCTCCTGTCTCACCCCTGTGTGTCCTGATCCCACCCCTGTCCAAAGCTTCCCTCCCACCACATCTGTAGTCATCAACTGCACCATGTGATCTGGCTGTGCTTTAATTGTGCTTGAGAATAAGAGGCGGAAAGTCAGGCTCCCCGGTTTCTATTCCTGTCCCTTGTCCTCCTCACAGAGCCTTCAGGAGGTCATTTCATCTCTGTAATCTATGACTCGAGTTCTCCTCCCACAAACAACTCGTGATGCTCTAAATACCTCCTGGGTGTCTGCGGGAAGCAAAGTACCAGAGTGACAGGTCCCACACTGTGTTAGCTTTAGGTGTTAAAAAGAAGAAAGAGACCTTTTAAGTGTTCCTCTGGGGAGCAGATGGCCATCAGCTGAACTCTACTGGAAATCTGTGCTAAGTGTGGTAAGTTCTAAGTGGGAAACACGGCCTATAACACTTTAAATAAATCTATTGTAGACTGCATAGTAGCCAGTGACAGTCACAGTCTGTCCTGTCTGCTGTTACAGCAGCCTTCTTAAGGCTGAGCATGAAGGGCTTTCAACATATCTGTGAGCCTTCCCAGGGCTGCAGGGGACTCTTGCTCTCTGTTTTTGAAGGAAATCCTGGGATCAGGTCTCCTTCCCTAGACAGCTCTCTGCTTTGAAGTTTCCACAATGGCCAAATTAGTTGTCACCATCCAGTACCCAAGTAAAACCACCCGAGTCTTCAGGTCTGATGACTCAAATACTCAGAACTGAGACTCTGCTTTTAGCTCCCTGAAGTGAAACTGCAAAGCACTGACTTAAACACATTTCTGCTCTGTTATGATGCTGATATACAGGCAGACAGAAAGGAGACACTGAGCATAGCTTTTAAAGTGCTTCTTCATTGAGGTCATCTACCATCCTATACTGCAATGCCTCACTGTGCTTCCCAACATGAGGGTCTACCCTGGTCATACTTGAATGTTCTCCTGGTTGATCATTTTGCATTAGGCAATGAACTTCATACTGGTAGGCAGTTATGTTGCTGAATCTTCTGCCCACGTTAGAAATAAAGAGAGTAGTTTTGACCTACAAAATTCTAGGATGCCTAGAATTCAAACATGCTGTGTCCTGCTCTGGTTTTTACTCCTTGCATTGCATGTGTTCAACTGAAAAGCTCTCATCCCATGTCTAAAGGTGAGCAGGATGAAGAGAAAATAGTCTGTAAGAAGACATTTGTCTTCACACTTGCTCCTGCTGTAAGAGCCACACAGGTCCAAAAGTCTGGATATTTTCACATGGCTTCAGCTCTGCCCAGACTCATCTGAATGTATTCCTGCCTAGGGATGCAGTGGGGAGAATGAAAAGAACAAGAGCATTTTACTGTGTGTCCAGTGGGAGGAATCAAGAGGTATTTATAGTGTTAAAGGGAATTACAAAGGGAATTACCACACTTCCCCCTAAACAAGTTGCATCTTGTGCTGCTTGTGCAACACAGGGAAGCACAGGGCCAGGAGAACAGTCCCAAGACAACAGAAGCAACAACAAATTCACTGTTCTCCTTTTTTCAGATCCTTAAAATATTGCTCATACATAGCCTATAAGAGCTGAGCTCCCTTCCTTTGCAGATTTATTTTCAACATGGGTAATTATTTTTCAGAGAAGCAGAGAGGAGGGTTATCCTGCATCATTTGTATTTTCTGGATGTGCTGAAGGTCCTCGCGGAACAACTCCTCTCTTCCATGAATGCAGTGCCAAGGGTGGCACTGAGCACTAGGGATGGCTGACAGCCACTTTCAGCTACAGCACCTCTTCCAAGATGTAACACCCAGGTAGACAGTGGACAGCTTGCTCTCACCATTCCCCAAAGCTTTTCAACAACTTCTCCTCCTTGTCTGCATGGGATCTGCAGCCTTAAGTGAATTCTCTGTTGAGCTAGACACACTGTTATTTCAGTATAGCACTGTCTAGACAACTGAAGTGTGAACAATTGAATGTATTACTTTTCCCTAGCTTTTTATGAAAATGGTGAAAGTCTGGAAGATTTCTGGTCTTTGTGCAGTGTGTGTTTGGGAGTTTGTTTGTTTTTATACATACATACATAGAGAGCTGTAAATATTTATATAGAGAGCTTCAAAAAGTCATTATTTTCAGTTAGTGAGAGGGGTTTGTCTCACCATCAAGATTTCTACAAGATTCAGTAATTTATCTTCGTTCAGGCCATTCTGTGAATAAAATGGTCGCTCCTACCAAGTAGAAAGCAGATACTATCCCACCCTCCCTCATAAAGCAATTGAAGTGTCTCAGAAACAAGCAGCAGCAGTTACTAAATGCAAGAGAACAGTCCCCTTCACCCCACTGAACTCCATCCAGCCTCAACATTTCCTAAAACTGAAAAAAAAAGATGACACTGCAAAACATCTTACATAAATTTTGCTGTCCCAGGAGCCTCTACAGCCAACAGGTCAAAGTACTTAAACCAGATTCTTACAGGGTTTCTAGCTCCCACTTCCAGATCTCAGTGATTATAGAAAAGGATGCCAGCATCATCCTTGACAGGTCCCCACCACTGCAGCAATTAAACGCCCAAATTTGTTTGGGTGCCCGAGCTTCTTACAGGAATCCTCCAACTTTCTCCAGTGAATTCTGTATAGGGAAAAGCCAGCCAGCAGCAACACCAGGAAAACAACCTTAATCTATTCAACTTCTACTAATGCTTCTAATTCTCAGTGTCTGCACGAAGACATGTGGATAAGAGAGGAAACCCATGTGCATCCCCAAGTCTTGAAGCCACCAGCAAACTAGCATCTTCAGCACCAATGTGAAACCTTGCTCAGTGCTGGCTGGAGACTTTCAGTTCAGCACAGGCCACTCCAAGAAACACATAAGGTGGAACAAGGAATTTTAACCTCAGCACTTGGCAGAGGAGTATCCTAGCTATCTAAACTTGCACAATAAATATAGAACAACTTAACCTCCCCTGCTCCACTGGAATCCCAGAGGTGCTTTTGGGAAGCCACTGTGCTCCATGCTGTAATGCCAGGGCACACAGGAATGCACACAGGGAGCAGTGTGCAGAGGTGCTGCTGCCATGGTGTGCAGCTGGGTAAGCGCCCAAGTATGCGATGCTTTTCTCCTTTGTGTCCACGTCAACTTGGGGGTGGGAGCTCCAAAAGTGCATACTTCCTGCTGGTATTTCTGCTTCTCCCCGTTTCCATCAGGGCCAGGAATAACAGGAGAGCGGGCTCTTCCCCAGCCCCTCCTGGTACTCGACATGGTCAGCGGCATGAAGAGCGGGGGCCGAGGAACACGCTTGAGTTACAAAGGCAAATGTTTTTTGGTGCCTCTGGATGTTCCAATTTAAGCTCAGACTGCACTGCACTTAGCTTGCATGTTATCCAAACTAGTCCATCAGGGCCTAATCCTGATGAATAGTTGGGTAGGTATTAAAATTGTTTTCCTTGAACAGCTAAATGGAAATGTGAGGGTTTGACGCTTGAGCTAGCATTTAAAATGGGCTCAGGTAATCAAAACACCAGATTGGAGAGTGCTGGGGGTTTTGGAGGAGCTGAGATTCAATTCAGCTTTGAACCTTTAATTTATTATAGCAAACAATTCCCAACCCCAATAAAACCAGCCCTGGCTCCTTACAGAGACTGGCTGGACCTGATTACACGGGTTCACACTAGCTGCTTATGCCTTTTTGGTCAGCAGTGCTTCTTGTGCAACCTAAGACCATCTGTCTCTCATTCTGTCATGCTACTTTGGGATGCCATTTGGGAAGAAACACATCCTGGTCATCTCATGCTGAAGACATCTGAGATGCCAGCATCTGGGATTGCAGGCTTCTCTTCATCCAGGCAGTAAACACCCAGTACAAATTTAGAGCAACAAACCTGCAAAATACACGTCCAAGCTGCAAACCATTATTAGAGGATGTCTAGTAAATATGATATTCTGTCTAAGTGACATGGGTAGTTTTTACCTGTCACACACAAGCAGTGCAGATGCACAGCAGAACAATGGAAAAAACAGGTTGAATGCACGATTTTTTTCTGCCTTACTAACTTGGTCCAAGCTCTCTGGCATGGTTAATGGTGGGAAAGTCAGTGAAGAGCTACTGAAGAGGTGACAAGATGCTGATAAAGTAACTGGTGAAAGAGTCACTGTGCAGAAAGAGCCAGCCTGAGGATAGAAAGCCCGTGGGTCCTGCATGCTGCTTTTGTTCCCATCCCCAAACACTCTGATGGTGGTATATGTGAGGCCCATATGACATACGATGGTGGCATATGACAGGCCATGTAAGACAGAGCCCAAACCACACAAAGTAGGAGGATGAATGGAGGGAAAGTGACTTTAGAGCAGCTTGTTTCCTGAGCATGGCAGAGCTGTGTGGCTCCCCAGGCAGAGCTTCTCCCTGAGCACCACTGTACTGGACTGGTAGGTGGGACAGGCAGCTCCAGCAAGCTGAGCAGGCACCGGAGCCACATGCCTGTGCATGCTTCAGTCCAGAAACACCAGAAAAGCCTGGCTTGCTACATCCAAGCAGATCCATGTTTCATGATGAACTGAAACACAATTTGGACATTTCAAGCAAGTAAAATGGACTGTATATTCATATGCATAAAGGCAAGCGTGCTGCATGAAGAAAGCCATCAGATACTGAGCTTCACTCATCTAGTTTCCTCAGCAGGCAGAAAACAAGCTATAAAGGACTCCTCTCCCAGCCACATCCCTACAAAGAAGCCTGTATATTCAGAAAGAAAGAGGAAGAAGAAAAGAAGAAACCATGTTCTGAGCTCAGCCAATGCTACGCACACTTCACTAATTGCAGCTATTCTGGAAAACACCATCCTGGGCTTAACCTGACCCAGAGGCAGTAGATCAGCAGTGCTCCTTTGTGGCAGCCTGAGGTGGCTACGGAGGGGACACACATGCTAAATGTAAACTTGACAAGGGGGGAAGGCTTGTTTCCATAACCGTAGCCATGTAAAACAATTTGGTACCAAGTCTGGCCCCTGCTAACAGTCTAACCTTCACACTTTCTATAAAAACTAATAAAATAACAGTAATTTTCAATGCCCAGAATGCATACATTTCACACAACCTGCTGTAGGGGCTGGACAACAGGTAATCCAGGAGTTAACTGAGAACAAAGGGATAAGAGCCCCAGGAAGAATGTCAATAACATGTGCATAGATCTGATACACTGAATAAGAGCTGTGACTCAGGCTTCACCTAGGGACTGAAGGTGATGCAAAGATGTGTTAAAAGCTTCTCATTTCTCCTTACTTAACCTTCACTGGATGCATCAGGACAGTGCATGCCAGCTAATGGTGTATGCCCAGGGGAAGCAAAGCCCAAGCACTGTGTGGGGCTGTGTAGGTTGCAGAGCATTGTGCGGATGCCTGTGGTGCCAAATGCCACCTATGGGGATGGAGCTCCTCTCTTTCCAGGTGTGGGTGGTAGGAGATACTCCATGCCTTTGGGAGAGCCCCCAAAAGTCACAGGGGGTCCCCCATGATAAGCCACAGGTCAGCCATAGCAAGGCAAGGAGGGTTTTTCAGCTCTCCCTGCTCTGATGACTGATGGATGAGCTGCAGGGCCAGCCCCACATCACAGCCCATCATCCCTGCAGCCCCTTGAGGGACAAGCTGAGCACCCCCCTCCAGCACAGCAGCTCCCGGAGCGACAGCAGAGCCATCCAGCTGTGTGGCACACAGCTTTGGCACGCTGTGGCTGGGGGAGCATACGGCATGAGCCAGTTGTGGAGCCTGACATTCAATGAGATTTGACAGGTCCCACTGAGGTCTGCACACAGAGAGAGAGCCCAGGGCCCCCAAGCCAGCAACAGCGCCTCGACTGTGCCCAGCCCCAGTGCGCCCAGGGCATGTGGGACTCAGCATTTGGATCATCTCACAGCAGGCTGGCAGGGACCCAACGGCATGAGCATCATCCGGTCTGCAAGAGCACGGGGCTGGCTCGCAATGCACTTTTACCCTTAGCATGGGGGCTGGAGGGGCAGATGCACACGCGGGGACATTCTTCACTTGTCACCCCCGGGCTTAGGCTGTTTCTCTGTAATCACCTAAAAGTGAGGAGGAGTTGAAAAACACTGCACTAACAGCGCTGTCGGAGCTGTGGATATAGGGCCTTCCGCTCCACACCAAGCAAATACTCTGGAATGGTTTGGACACGATAGGTAAACAGTGTCAGGCTTGCTCAGCAGGGAGACATTTGTATTTAGATGTTATAGATAAGTGGTGCATATTTGAGACATCTGAAAGTTATTATTCCAGGCAGTTTCTAAACAGAGAATCACAGTTGCATAGCCCCTTAACTCCAAGCTGACAGGCAGGATAATGATTTAAATTATTGTTAAACATAAGCTCTGTTTTAAGTGGATGGAATTCAACATCATGGTAGGTTTGGGGGAATGGGGATATATTGCAAAACACAACATTTCCAATTGCTGGAGCTCCAATCCATGGGAGCTTCTCTGGCAGCACCAAGCATCACTGGCCATGCTATGAAAATGGCAGCTGTAGAGATCTTCAAAAAGGAAATATCACTCAGCTGTTTTTTGAATCATTACCACTCCCTCTAATTGCAACAACTCTGATTAAGAGAAATTCCTTTCTGAAAGCAAAACAAAAAGTTTTCACAGACTGTAAAACAGAGTTCAGCAGTGAATCATAATTATTTTTTATAATGCTTTTGAATTACAAGTGATTTATGCTTCCTTGAGTTCAATGAGGTTATGTTTATTACGCTATCATTCTGTTTTTGACAAAGATTATACTGATTTGTTCTTCATTATAAGTCATTTGAAGCACAATTATTAGGTTGTATTAAATCAGAGTACTACTTCATTTGTGATGAGTTTGTTTCCCAATATTTTAATGTATGGCTGGTCCCCCTGCACAATGCTTCCCCCAGGCCTCCTCACCACTACAGGCACTCTCTCCAGATACTGCCATCAGAGAAAGCTTTTTACCCCACCATAAGCTGCTTTCTGACACGCCAAAGGTTACGTGTGATGGCACACACACTGGCTCCATGCTGGAGCCTTTGTGCAGGCAAAGCTCCAGCAAAAACAAACCCATCACTTATGTGGAAAGGAGAAAGGGAAGGAAGAACTAATTTCTTGCTTATTCAGCATCTCATTGTCTCTCTGCGTCACAAGCAAGCTCCCAGGCAGTATCTCCAACCTACAGCATCCTCATTTCCCAGATGTTCACAGTAATGCAGGTGAGATGGTTTCATCTCTGCTCATAGCATGAAGATGAAATTGGGCCTAAAAAAACCCCACAATCTCATCTGGTCATTTAAGGGAAATTACATGGCTGATTAATAGTGGATGAGCCTCACAAAGGCCACCCAGCCTGCTCAGTGTACCAGCATCTTATCCTAATTATCCCCCCCAATAATGACTCAAATTGTTTGTAAATTTTGGCTGAAATTGAGTTTACTCACCTAAGCTTTCACAACCATTGCATCTAGCAGGGCAGAAGCATCACAGCACAGTCAAAGCATACGCAACACAATATAAAATTGAACCACAAAACAGTAACTCGTGTCTCTGCCAGAAACACACTCACAGGGCACTGAAGTCAAACAAAGATAAGGCAGATCTGTTGGACCGGTAGTTTGGCTTGCCCACTTCAGCATATGAGGAGTCCAATAACTCAGAGGAATTGAAACCCTCAGAAAGAAAGTGGTATCTCCATCCTCCAGAAAGGAGGCACTTGTGTCATTTGTCTCAGGAAGATGAGAAATCTGATCCTGAATTGGGAGCTGAATCCTCTACTACTAAAAGTAAGGATGGCTCTTTGTCTCTTCCTGTTAACCACTAGTTATCGATCTGATGTACTCACACCACTGTGTACAGGCTTTCCCCTGCAGGCAGTGCTTGGTTGTTTTTCCTGCACAATTAAATCCTAATAAATATTCTTCCCTCATAAAAGTAATAGACTAATCTCTGTCCGGGATTTTTTTTTTCCTTTTTTGATGTAATAAATAATTTAAAAAAATTCCTAAAGCTTGGTAGGAAACAAAAAGCCAATGTATTTAATACCAAATGGGTATTAAATACTGCCCTACTTGAAGAACTCAGGAGAACCACTTCCAAAAGGAAACTGCAGCAGTCAATATAAAACACGAAAACAGTTCCTTAGTCCTCAAGCTGGACATTGAGTTTGTGCAGTGACAAACCCCATGGAGCAGGCACAGGGATCTCACCTGCCTCCTGTGACCTGCAGGAGAAGCAGAAGAAGCAGCAGCAGCAATGCCTGCTCGTTCCTGCAGCCCTTTCAGCTACTGCTCAGCCAACAGCACATCCTTCAGATTAAGCAAAGACACAAAGGCGAGTAGAAGCAGGATCTCCTCCTCTATTTGCTTCCAGAGCCAGAGCTCTGTGTAAGGAAAGGGAAGCCTCTTCATGCCTCCAAACCCCACCTGGCCACAGAATAACCCAACACAGAAGAACAGACTGGCAGAACTTCACTCTTTCAATGGGCAGCCAACATGGTCCTGGCCTCCAGACATCAAATCTGAGACACAAACGCATAATGGAGAGAATAAATGAATGATAAGGGTCCCAAAGATAGTATTTCCCACTTATTTTTCATTCTGGTCTACTTTCAGTAAGTTCAGATAAGCTATCCATTTATCCAGTTGAACCCAAAAGGATTCAAAACCTATCTGAAACACCTTATAACAGCCCACCTTGGCAGAAAATCTCAGTAGAATATGGCCAGTCTGAAAACCCGTCATTACTAAATTCCCATGTCCTGGCACAAGCTGATAAAGCCACTGTGTTCCCTCCCTATCTGTGACCCAAGATTTATTGTTTCCAGATAAATTAATCCTGCTAATTTCTGTAGTCACCTTTATGCTATAGAGCCAGTGTGGACTCAACTACCTGATGATTGGAAACTGCAACAGTAAAACTGGTCTGGCATATTCGTTGGTGTCACCCTTTCCGTGTGTGGCATCGAATGCCAGAACAACAGCGGGGCATCCAAACAAAATCACTGCAACCTCTACTGCTCAGATCTACTGCAGTGAGAAAAAGGATATTAAATACAGAGATAGGGTTGCAATCAGCCTTTCTGAGGAAATAATAACCTGGGAAATTCTGACTCATGCTGATTTGTGATCAAGGACTGTGACTGAGATACCAAAAAAAGGAATTGAATCAGATTTTCATGGCTGTGTCAGAATGAATTAATTCTCATCATATAACTGGAAAAGATTTAACATCAGAGAAGCATTTTTAGAATGACAGCAGGATACGGAGGCTGTGGTAAAGAAGAAAACATGATTATTGGGCTGGAGAGACTGACAGTGAGAAAAGATAAAAAAAAGAACTAAATATAACAAAATAATAGCTTGGTCAAACAGGAACAGAGGAGGAACATCCTGAGGAGGGAAAGCAGTTGTAAGCATATGGGCCTGGTGGCTGTGAAAATGCCCCAGACAACACTTATGCCAGAGTAACCAACAGTGACACATCTCCAGGAGTGATGGTGAAGTTGTCTTTAGGTCTATCCAGAAGAGTTTGAGAAGCTCCTATCATTCACTGCTGGTTTTATTCACCTTTCTGCTGAAGCCAGGAAGAAAGGACTGCCTGGGTTTCACTAGTGGCCACCATTTACTCCTGTGCCTGTCTCAGAGAGAGGCTGAGATACGTATTTTTTCTCATTTTTGTGGTTGCCACCAAAACTCTTAAAGTAAACCAAATGTCAGCTGAGCTCACTCTAAATCTACTATATGAAAGTCAGGCTATTTTAATTCTAAACTCTTGCCCATAAAAAATATTCAGGTTAGCATAACTAGTCCTTTTTAAAACCACATTTGCAATTAATTTGCACTGATTTTCTAGGTTTTCCATTGTAACTAAACCATCTCCAGGAAAACTGCACTTGGTACATATTTTAAAGAGGGTATTGGTTTTTTATCTCAGCCAAGCAAGCTAGAGATACTGCTAAGTGGAAGATTAGACTATAAAGTGCAACTCAATAGACAGGAGTTTGTTTGGCAGCAAATTCCACAAACACAGACTGAGGAGCATGAAGACCCAACTGCAAAGTACTGACAAACAAGAGAGTATCTCCTCTCTTCTCACACAGTCTGCTCACCTTCACCCAAAACTTCCCTTTCATAGATCAGTCAGTGTCTGTTGTTAGCAAAAGACTTCCATAATAAATTAACTATACGATGAAAAGAGCCATTGCACAAAGAGGAATAGGTGTTATCAAGAGCAGAACAAAAAGACACCAATCTAACTTGAGATGTAAGAAACACATCTGACTCAGATATTTCCCCATGTGTCATTTTGCTCCTGTATCTTCATGATCCATTTTGATAGAGAGCGTGTCAGTAGTAGGTACTTGACCTGATAAAAGACCTCACTTATCTTTAAGGAACATACCAGGCATCCACAGTGACCCATGCAAAACGGTTCAAACACCCTGTGCTGTCCAGATAAAGGGGGAGGGGGGGAAGGAAACCAAAGACTTTGGGTTATGAATCATCAACACAAAGTCAAAACAAGCCAGTGATTTATAAGTGTAAACTGAACCTTGTGTGGGTGAAAAAACAGGGAAAAAAGGGATGGTTTCTTTCCTTCCCCATCAATATAACCTGATCTCTCTTGGCCAAACCTGTCCTGCTGCTGCTTTCAAACAGCAGTTCACCCTGTTTCCATGTTTTCATCTTCCTGCTCCCCTCATGCTTCTGGACCCTTTCTTAAACATTCCTGCACAGAAACCAGCCATGTTTTCCAAGACAAGCAAGCATTGCTGGGAGGCAACCTCTTTACAGCCCCTCAAACTTCAGCAGTGTGTTCCAGCCTCCCCGGCTCATGGTCATCTCTCTCCACCCCCTCTTTCTCCTAAAAGAGTCTTTGCTGCTCAGAAAAACCAGTAAGCACAGAGCCTAATCTCTGCATAACCATTGGTTACTGATTAAGCACAGACACCGGGTTTTGACCTAGCAAGCCCTGAGCAGAACCCAGCAACAAGCAGATGGCAAAGAAAAAGATCCAGCAAAGCACTTAAGCACATGGCTATCTTTAGGAATGTGAATTAACATACTTACTCAAGCATATACATCATTTCTGACATAACAAATACAACTACACGTGCATAAAAGGTGGGTAAGTAGTTAACCATCCTGTTGAATTCAGGCCCTTCATCCTATACAGTCTTCTGTTCTGAGCAACCGAGAAAGGGTGATTTGACTACACACCCTATAAAATAGTATTTTGCTTCCCAATTGATCTTTTCCTCCAACAGGTTTTTGGGGTTTGGTTTTTGTTGTTTTGGTTTTTTAGCCTGCTGACATAGAGCCTCACCATTAGATTGTCATTTTGACTCTTTGGAGCTTATCTGCTTTTTATGGAGCATTGGTGTTTCAGGTCTTACATCCTAAACTGAAGTGTTAGAAATTATCATACAAATAGTCGTAATAGTGATTATGGCCTAAGACTGAATTACTTATGTATTTCTCAAGTGAGTCAATTGGGCTGAGCTGAAATTGCAGTCCCTGCAGCTCTGCAGTGAATTTCCCCATCAGTTCAGTTTTCTTTCCAACTGTTTCTAGCACTGACCTTCAGCATGAGGCCAATTTCCCTCCACCTGGCCAAGCAGTGTTACAGTCAAGATCTGCAGTTTCTACCATGTTAGGATTGAAGCAATAAAAAAGTGTTTTCACAAATAACAGCAACATCAAGGCGCGCTTCAGACATGGGCATACTCCAGTGTACAGAGCCATTGAATCAGATCCAGCTAGAACCAACCAGGCCAAACCAACACGACCAGTGTTTTTGTCTAAAAGATGCTTTCACACAAGCAAAGCTGGGATAACAGAGCAGTCTGCTGATGCCTGTGAAAGGCTCAGGAGGGTGGTGGCTGCTGCCTCCAAGCAGCAAAGAGGGCAAAGAAAATAAACCAGGGAAACATCACTGCAAAATGAGGAAAAGTGCAAATGACTATGGAAATACACTGAATAAATTGTTATCAGTCTCTTGTTCAAATAAACACATGGCTCTGAGATGCTGGAGTGCCCCAAACTCAGGCATGCAGAGAAAGGAGGAACACTCTGCATTAAAGATTTTGGAAGCTTCAAATCTTTTCATGCAAGTGCTGTGGTATTTATTGGCATGGTACTGGATCAGGAATAGGATTATTGGATTCTAAAGGCTTTTTCCCTCGAGAGGTCCTTATCCTCTTAAAAGAGGATAGAGCAATTAACCACTTTTTTTTTTTCCTGAAGAGAATTAATTGCCTGTGGTCACACCAGTGGCAGATGCATCACAAGAGATTTTCATCTTCTTAAATACAACAGCCACAGCCAGTGGCACAAGACTTGATTCAGTGGCCAGCAAGCTGATTTATCTGCCTTTTATCGCTAGCTACAGACTAAAAATTTACCAATCCCAAATAAGTTTAATTTCAAAATCTGGTAGGAGCAGATGGAATGGAAATTTCTTTTTAAATATTTCTATAAAGGCCTTTAACCTCAAGATAATGCTAATGGATGAGAATCAAAACTTGTAAATGACTGGACATACTGCTCTAGCCTTTATATATGGAAATGCTTTATATAAACTTCACAAAATTCTGTCAACAGTACCCTACTATAATTCCCATAACAATAGGAAGAAGCACTTACCTAGCACATGTCAGCACAAGGGATGATATTTTAACCAAATGCCACACCGCAGCAAAAACATCTAATAGAATCACAGAATGGTTTGGGTTGAAAGGGACCTTGAAGATAATCTTGTTCCACTCCCCCTTTCCTGTTCCATTCCCCCTTTCCTTTTCTGTTCCACTCCACACCTTTCACTGGACCAGGTTGCCCAAAAGCCCTGTCCACAGTGGCCTTGGGATGGGGCAGTCACATCTTCTCTGGGTGACCTGCTGAATGTCTCACCACTCTCACAGTGAAGAATTTTTCCCTGATATCTAATCTAAATCTACCTTCTGTCAGTTTAAGGCCATTACCCTTTCTCCTATCCCTACAAGCCCTTGTAAAAAGTCCCTTTCCAGATTTCTTGTCAGCCCCTTTAGGCGCTGAAAGCTGGCCTAAGGTCTCCCCTGAGTCTTCTCCAGACCTAACAACCCCAGCTCTCTTAGCCTGTCTTCATAGAAATCTGCTTATGAAAACCCCAGTTAATACCTTTGGCATAAATGAACAAATGGGTCGTGCTAGCCAATGTATTAGCATCATGATTTAGTGTGAAAGTTGGTGTCTAAGGCCAGTTCCTGGTAGCAGTTATCAGGCACAACCTTACGCATCACACATGGACAACAACTTTTTGATGCAAGAATGCACCATAATTTAGCAACCACTACATTGATAGCAAAGTTTGGTGAGTGCTTAATGCTGTGGCAGGCAGCACTGCATACTTGACTGGTATGTCTTCTGAGTCTACACAAGCAGATGATACCACCTGCATTTTTGCCGTCTTTCAGCCACTTGTGAACAGTTACACAGACCTCAAGAGGCTCATTTATCCTGGTCTGGACAAGGGTACATGGAAGGAGAGGTCCTGGCTTGAATCAGTGCAAATTCCCTGAATCAGAATGTTTTGTTTTCTTTGGGACTAGCCAGGCAAGGTGTAGAAGAGCTTTTGCTGCTCTGCATTTGACCAAAGAGAAGTGCTAAATGAGCAAAACCCCAGGGCTAGATTCTGCTCACAGTGTAAAACCAGAGTGTCTCCACAGGTGGCTGCAAGTTTAGGCTGGTAAAACTGAGTAGAGTTGGGCTATAGGTAAGGATTTCCAGGCTGAGCCCAGCAACAACAGTTCTGCACATACAGCTTTGAGAAAAATTAGTGGAGACTTTGGAGTACAAAGCAATCACATTTTTAGCTCTATTGCTGATACGGATGGGATGGAAAAGCCAATTTAATTTTACCAAAGGTGTCAAACATTTTTAACAAACCCAGACACCTACAGGGACAACAAAATCATATCCTCTGTAGAGTAAATTGCACATTCAGCAGCTGTGATGCCAATTAGACATTGAAATGACAAAGTGCTATCTCACACCAGCAGACACATACTGTACAGAGCCAGTGTTTAGTTTTATCATGTAAGCAATGTTTAGCTGTCATCTGTCATACAGGCTTAGGGGAAAGGGCCTCCACAGCTGGAACAGCTGGAATTGCAAGATTAGCACAATAAATTGTTATACTTTTACCACATCATCTACTCAATTCACATCCAAAACTTACCTCCAGCTCCAACTGTCTCACACCACAGTAAATGCACTCTTTTTGTCAAGCTATTGGTTTATGAATGAAGAGGAATTAACTTCCAGCATTAAAGCCAAAGCTTTGTACAGTTTAAACTATATTGCTGAATATTTTGGAGAAATGTATTAAGCAGACTGCAAAGATTAATTCCCTGTACCAACATATTCTCTCCACAATTTTTTAAGAGACATTTATTACTGAAAGAATTACAATAGGAACCACATCAGACAAACTAAGAAAATACACAATTATATGCAGCATTAAGTATCAATTAAAAGAATGTATTTTTTTTAATAAACAGCATAGATATATTACCCTAATGGCTTAAATCAAAAAGACCAAAATATTTGCTAGCATAAGGAACTCTGAAATGTTTCTCAAAAGAATACACTGCTCCATTAGTGGTGTGTTATTGTTCTCTAAGGCCCTGCCTATACTAGAAACTTCTGTAACTAACAATAGCTGTGTAATAAATTCAATATATATTCAATTATTCCAGTAGTTTATACCTTCATAGAAGTAAAAGAAGGTCAAAGTCCTTTTAATTGGAATAACTGTTTCCAGACTACAGGTTCTGCTAAAAAATAACAACACTTAGCAAAGGCAAAATAAACTTCTTAGTGTAAACTAGCAATATTCACCTCCTTAAAGCAACAGCCAAATAAATCTTCACAACAGATATTTAATGCAAAGACATGACTTTTTTTAACCCAGGGGCCTACCTTTGCAGTGTCAGCATCTGAACTATAGTGTACACATAACCATAATGTAAACACCACTTACAACTGTCAGAGTCTTTGTATTTCCTTGGGCTTTTATGGGTAACATGGAAAATATTATTATATAGCCCTCGTTGCCTGTGGTAGGAATGATATTTCAGCCTACCAGAACTAACAGAACTTTATAAAGCACAAGATTTATTTTTCCACTGGTGATTCTGTTTTGTACAACCTTCATTTTCCTCAGTCTGGGCAATAAAAGCCAGACTAATCCTTCTCAAATTTATTCCTACTCAGGTTCACTTGCAGGCTTTCCTGTCACCAATGTGGTTATTTTGTGGATATAACTTGCCCAATGGCATATTGTGTGCCATATTTTGCCCTTTCTTTTCACCTGTAGCAATGCCTTAGCTCCACAAGCAGTCCTGCTAAGGCAAAGGTGGTTCAGGTGAAAGTAACAGGTTCACCAGGGAACAGCACCAGTGAAATGTATGTAAGGCATATACATGTGATTTTGTCATTCAGTACTTCATTGAGATGTGGTGAAGCCTGAAACACTGATCCCTCAGAGCCTTATTTCACTCTCCATCTCAGTGTTCTGACTTACTTGGTATTTGCCATTCACCTGCACAGCCTGACCCTCCCCAGAGCAGGCAGCATGGTCAGCGGGAAAGGGGGAAGTGGTGGTGAGATGCTGCCCTCCCCTGAGGCCAACCCAGGCTCCTGGGCACAAATTCTCTGCTGTTCACTATCAAACATGAAGAGAAGTAAAAAAAGTTGCTGCTGCATTCCGGAAGCCAGGATGAGCTCTAGCTTGCTTTGAAGTGCTGTGTCCAGCACCCTTATCATCATAAGCAAGACACACAGACGTAAAGGACAGACGGACCTTTAAGCACAAGCAGCTGCCTTTGGGCTGTGGGCTAACTTTTGGGTACCTATCACATCCCCCTAGAGGTGCTAAGGAAAAGCAGGCATTAGTTAGAATGGCAAGAGGTGAATTATTTATTAAACTGGTCTTACTTTTTTAGCTGTGCTAGAGAGCTTCCTGCAGCTGCCATAGAGACAACAGCTACAGACAATAAAACTTTATGAGCTATTTGAATTTTCTCTCCCCTTAAGAGATGCAGAAAAACAAGGAAAACTGACTGTTGCAGGTCGTGTATATCTTGCCTTCATTAAGTAGGACTCTGTTTAAACATGTATTACTCTTTTCCATCAGATAGTCACGGACTTCCACAGAGAGTGTAAATAGTTTACAGCTTCCACTTTCAGCAATAGACTATAAAAATACACTGTGGTCATATTTGATTATCCAATTTTGTATAGTGCAAAGCACTCTCGGCAGATCAGTCTGCTTATTTGCATGTGTCAAAACAACAACAGAAATGGATTCCCGTGGGCAATGGAAAATAAGTTTTGCACTTGGAAAATAAAATTGTAATAACCATATGATAAAACAGCAGATGCAGGTGATAAATTAGATTTATCATCAGCCTTATACCATTCACACCTGAAATTTGCCCATAAATCCACCTCATTTAAGGCTTATTTAATGTTTCTTTGAAAGGTGCCCTGGAGCTAGAGATTCAATTTACGTAAGAACTGAGAGGGATGAAGAAAGAAAAACATGTTTTCTTCTTTCCTACAAAGTGTGAAACTTCCTTGTCAAATATACACCAAGATGAATATATTTCCATCGATGATCAGTTTACATTTTGACTTACTATGCTTTGCAAACATGAAGCAATAAAAAGTTACCAAGGGGAATTGGAGAAAGAAAAACTTTTCCAAATATCTAATATAATATACAGCCCTGCCAGTTAATTCCACTAGGATCTCTTTATGCATTTATGACTGAAGTATATATTTACACTGTTTCTACTTCAGGTAAATCTAACACATGCACATTTAATACATATGCATTTTCCCGGTTTGCAAGGTCGTACTAGTTTTTCCCATTTTTGTTAATTACAAGAGGTGGTGAAGCTTTGCTTTCAACAGGTGCCTCTCAGTGTGCCAATCTAAAGAAAGTTATCCTTGGTTTTCCAAATCTGTGCTAGTAAATGACCAGGACTACTTTGAAATACTGCACCAATGAAAATACAGATGGATAGGAGAAGAGCGTGAACAGAGTAATAAACAGTAAAGGGGTTTGGTTGTTGACCATACTAGTAATGAACAGAACTAAGGAAAATGAACAGACAGTTCCTCACTGTCCCACTGGAAATACAGAATGGGTAGAAGAGTACACTGAAATAATTTCTTTGCAGTCCCATTTTTCCATACTTTTAGACCATGTGTTGCTGTTCAAAAGACAAGACGTAGATGTTAGGACTAGACAATATTCATAGGTCTGTCCAGCCTTAACCACTCTGCAATCCTGTGCTGCCATTTCACTGCCAAAAACAATTGGGCAATTTTCAGAAAGGCACCATATAACAAGAAAACCTGGAATTCCCCACCAAAAGCTACAGGAAAATCCTGAAAACACACATTATATGATAACATACACATCAGTGAGGAAAGCTGCACCCTTGCTGTCCTGCAATGAGTCCATAGAAAGTGTACCTGGACATTTCTTAGACTATGCCAGGCTCACTAGCCAAGTGCTTGAAAGAAGCAGGCTAATGTGAGACACCACCATTTGGTTCCCATGAGCTGCCATCCCTCCTCCAGGGCTCTGAAGACCACAGGATTTAAACAGCTGGTCCTTTTTCTGATGCTTTATTGTAGCAGTGAGGCAGCAGATTGCTTATATTCCATTTTTCTCGGACTCTTTTTGAAGTGTGAATGAGTATGTATGTATATTGAAGTGATAACATAAGGACAAGCCACATTTCTAGTAAATACTACTTTAAATTATCCTGGAATGTAAAAGTGCACTCGTGTAAAACTAGCTACCCAAAAAGGGAAGCAGAGCTGTAAACCATCCTGCCTGCAGGTTGAGCATGTCAGCAGGAGAGTCACTGTATAAGGACATGTTTACAGGTCACATATGCCTGCACCTACACTCAAACTCATGCCCTAAAACACAGAACATGCATGCACTTGATTGCAGCAACCTCCCCCATGCAGGCCTTTACACCACGGCAGGAAATCAGCTGAGACCTTGTGGTCAGAGGAGACCAGATTCCTGTGTGAATTTAAGCCTTTTCATCTCTATAACGTGGGTAGAGGCAAGTAGAGCAAGGAAAAGCCTCTCAGCTGTGACCAAGCATGTTAGCACTGTGAACCTCATCGCTGAAGACACCTTCAAGGTGGATTTTAGCCAGTCTTTCATTTTGACTCACTCCAGCAGTGACAAGCAAGACATGGTCCAAACTCAGTTCTGAACTCCCCTTGGCTGAGATGCAGGGGACCACACAAGCTCTTTTTACCTGCTTCAGAACAAAATCAGGCAGACAAAGAAGCTGCTTAAAGGGCTCTGCTTCTGAACATACAGCAGTTGGACCCTGGAACATCTGCGACAGCCACATAAACCCGTGTACTGGCAGCAGTAATGACATATGGGTAATTATCAATAAGGTTGATGCTATGGGTAAAGCTACAAACAGAAGGAAATGAAAAATTAAGGTACAAACCAGCTGTTTCTCTTTCATCTACAGGCACAGTTTAGCGGTGCCAGAGTGTTGTGCAATGCCTGTGATGCTGATGGAGAGCGTGGTAGGACTGAGCTGGGCAACAAGGCTGATGGGATTCCTGAATCATGTAACACTGCTGCATAGCCTCTGCCAAATCATTTAATGCCCCCAAGGCTTTGGGCCCCATTTTGCTCAAGTCTCTTACTTTATCTGTAACACAGGAACAGTGTCACTAGACTTGATCATTGCCTTGCTTTATTGGGTTCCTTATTTTAGCTGGAACTGCTACTCTAATGCAGATAAGCAAAACAAAAAAGTCATGTTTTGGAAGTTGTGAGTTTTGGGATCATAGATGTACACTGTGCATTTCGCTGCAGAGCTGGGATCTTGCAGCGACACAAGGCTTCTGTACATCTTTCCTTTGGGCAGGTCTGATTTTGGAAGTGAAGTTACATTCTTGGGAGTGGAGAGGGAATAACTCAGCATTAAGCAAAGACAGCCATGAGAAATAGTAAAGCTTTTGGTCAGATCCCTGGGTGAAATACACATAAAAGCAAATGAAAGCAATGCAGAGGTGCAGTATGAGCCTGCAACCCTACACTCATTTGGAAAATAGTGAAGTTCAGGAACAAGGAACATGTTTGGTGTTGGGAGGAAATAAATCACTGAACTGGAATCTGAAATACTAGGCTCTTCTGTTCAACATACCACTCTATCAAACCCAGCCTCCATCAGATGCCCTGCATGCCATACCAGACTGAATTCAACCATGTGTTTGTAGCTAAGCTATGAAATTCATTTGTCAAGTCCTGGGAGTTTTTGGCAAGTTGTCCTGTACTATATGTGTGGTCTGCTACACTAAAACAGACGTGCAGAACATTGCAGTGAGTATGTCTATAGGATCCAGAGGCAATACAGCCAATGATTTCCCTGCTCTGACTTTTAGTGCTGTGTAATAATGAATGACGATAGAGAAGACTCAAGTCAAAGACATTTCAGCACAGTTTCTAGGCTTGAAGCCTGTTGAAGGCTGCTGGAACAAGGTATAAATACGTATCTGAGCTCCATGCCAACTGTGTAAATTCAGAAGCTGCCTGCTTTATTCAGGGACTTTATACCCACCAGAGTCCAGTGCCTGTTAGACTAGAAGCAAGTCAGTGGCTGGCAAGAGTCACATTTTCCTTGTGAAAGGGAACGTAGAAGATGCTACGACAATGCAGGGGTGGATGATGGATGGGGAGTAATTTCTCATGTATTTTGAAAGGAAACATATAAACCAGAGTTATGGGCTCCCATTAATCAGGCCCAGAGGCTCCAAAACTCACTAGAACAGCCGGAGGACTTGAAGTCATTTGTAAGCTCTTCCTAACTGACCCCTTAGCGTGATATTTGCTCAAATTCTAAATCCCAGTTCAAATATCACCACCTTGGCCTACAAACAGTTGCCTAGTGGCTCTGATTCATGCTGATTCACAACTGAAGATAAATCTTTCTGCTAAATGAAAGCAAAAAGCTGCCGAGAAATTCAATTCCTCTGCCTTGTGCAATCTCGGACTGGTAGTTTTTGCAGCAAAAAGAGATCAACCTTGTTTCTACACCTACTGAGCCCATATCCCTCTTCCCTGACATGTAGGTTGCTATGGGCAGTTCTGCCACCATGTTTTTTCATACAGCAAGCAGTGCAGAAAGGAGACAGAATTGTCAGAAAGAAGCTTCATTAAAGTTTTTGGTATATAGCTTGAAGATTTCTTTTTAATGGAGTATCAGGCTGCATGACAGGAAAAAGCCAGGATCTCTCAGCCTAGCAAGATCATCTCATCTTTAGAAGGCACTTCAGCTCATGAAGGTCAGCAGGTACCATCTAACCTTTGCCATAGTGAAAACAAGACCCGTGAAACTACTGTTACATGGAGAAGAGCTGTTATTTTGCCCTCAGTGACAATGCAAAGCCAAATGTAAGGCTGCATGCTGACACCTCTAGTCCCCCAGCAACCTAGCTGCCCCTTAAGTTGTGTCCTTGGAGACTCTTTTCAGTTCTGCTAAGATGTATAAACTCAAATAGCCCAGACCTGGTCTGCCTGCATTTTTGGGGCTAGATTGAGTCCTTGTGAATGTCAAACTATCTCAATTTCAGCTGAGGATGGCAGAAGACATCCTGCCATGTCTTCTCAGCACTTCTCATCCTTCAACCCCAAGTATTTATCCAACCTTCAGACTCGAGAGGACAAATCTAACTCTTCTATGAAAGCAACATTCTGGCAAAACCAGCCACAGTGTCTCCCAGGTAATTTGAAAGATATTAATGTTTCAAATCTTCCCCTTAAACCAGCCAGAAAATGATAACAGTGCCATCCAGGAAGGATTTATCCATAACATGTAAAATGCATTTCCTCCTTTTGGCATAGGCAAAGCAGCAGATGAGATAAAAAGACAGTTTACAAGGTATATGCCACACTCCAGACTATGCTCTGACAGAGCAACATCTCTGAGCAGAAATCCACTTACAGATGGCTTCTAGTGCTATACTGTAGTGGCTGTTTTCCACCTCCCACTCATATTATATTTATGTGCTAAGTTTCAAACACCCACTGACCCAGGCTGAGGTCATGGGATACTCTGGGGAGGATCAATGGCCATTTCCCTGCTCCTGTCCCAGCACAGCAAGGGGGATGTCAGCATCAGGCTGGCCCTTCTATGGGGATGGGTTAGCCTCATCCTTGTGTCTTTGGACCCAGGTACTCACCTAAGAGCTGCACTCCACGGGTGAGTCCGTAGACATCGATCAAAGCCCAGAGGGGCTCTGCCGTCCTCACCCCACTGAAGAAGAGCATCGCAGCAGAGTCGTTCACTCGATAGAAAACCCGTCCCTTCTTGTCCACCCAGAAGGCTATGATGTTTCCCTCGTTCGCAAACTCTTCCGGAAGAGCCTTGGCCCAAAAACCACTTTGGGAAACCAAATCAGGGCATGCATACTTCGGCAAAGTGTCAGGGTTAATCCTTGATGGATCCTTGGAAGTAAACCCGAGCCGAAGAGCCCCACTCCAGCAGCACTGCTTTTTAGTGATCTGCAAAGATAACAACAGCAATAACAGCATTTGGCACTTGAACATCTATTTACACACTACAGGCTTTATGTCATCAAGCACAGACAGCCACTGTGCAGATGAGCATGCTAGATCTAGGAAACATTTTACCCGCTAAACACTGCTGCAGCTTTTCAGTTGCAAGCAGTAATGCTGCACACTTAGGATGCGATGTACATAAAAAATAGGAAAATCAAATCTATGCAGAGAGGTGAAATGTAATTACAGCTGCATGATGACTCGCTTCGATTTCTAGGGTAATTCTTTTTGGCCTAAGACTCATCCTTTCTCAAAATATGCCAAAAATGGCCATAAGAGCTTTCATCTCAGCACCTGCAGCAGCAGAGCTCTTTCCCCCTTGCACTCACATGATGGGATCTCTCGTGACCTGAGGGAAAAGCACTGGCTCCAGAAGCATAGTCACCATTATAGGGTTTTTCCAGGTTTCCCAGCCAAGTAAAAGATAGTCTTACCCCTGTTTAGCTTGTCAGATTGGATGAAATCACAGCCTCACAGCAGAGAACATGTGTGTGGAAAAGCACAATTTAAAGTATTTAACTATGTTAAGTACACAATTAGGAAGCAACAATAGATGTTGTCTTATGATGGGGGAAAACCTATTTATTTCAGGTGTGAGTGGTGTTTTTGAAGATATGTTGTGCGTATCTGCACCCCACCTGTCTGTTCCTGGGGTCAGAATCATCTGTTATATTTAGGGAATGGTGTGTGTGCCGTTTGCACCCTTCAGCACCTGAGACACAGCAGGACAAAGGATCACAGATGCCTCCAGATTCACTGGTGCCTTCTCACAAGAACCAGTCTCTGGACTGAACTGGATCTGAGGGGAGCAGGCAGTGGGTCCTAAACACATGCAGCACATTCAAAACACCAACAGTTACAAGGTCTCTCTCTTCCCAGGGAAGCAGGGAGTCTTCCAGAGTTAGTATGGTCCCCAGGCGGAGATGATGCCCTTGGAGAATTTTTTCTCTCATTTTGTTGTTTGAGTATGAACCTGCTGGGAATTGTTCCTTTCTAAGGGATTCAGCCTGTCAGCATCCAGACTATGAACTGAAAGACCTAAGGATGCTGGACCCAGCCGTCTGGGGCCAGGACAGTTCTTGCATGCCAGTTGACATATAATTGGTGTTTCTATTTGTTCACTGAACCTGCAGCAAACACGAGAGCATTTGAGATAGCCCTCTTCCATCAGAGCCTTGTCAGCCTCAAGCAATTTCACTTTTGGCTCAGGACAAGACCAGAAACATGGATGGTACCACCTACCAGATGTCACACAAAACTTGCTACCTTACTGTAATTTCTTGCTCTGCCAATGTGCTAATGGCTTGGATGAGCGGCAGTGCCAGAGACTGAACTGTCCAGGACTGTAGGATTTTGTCCTCAAATGCATGGTAGCAGCCCCTTGTATCCCAACTTGGAAACCCAAGATTGTCACCAAGGGATTGGCCACAACGTTTTCTTTGGACTTCCGAATTCTCTTCTAATCACATTTATAAATACTGCATTTTTCTTTCACATGTGCCTTTCTAAGGCAAATCTGGAATGTGTGCCCTTGGTGGCTCAACAATCTCACAACAAAGATATTGTTCAAAGCCTAGAGATTTCTATTTATAATTAAAGTGTTGGAGAAAATAACTCAGAGCTTCAGTAAAAAGTTATCAACAGAGTGCCTCAGTTAAGCCAGTGCTGCTCTTTATCCCTACTCAGTCCAGCCAAGCACCTAAACTGTTTACATGAAACACTTGAGCACTGACCTCAATCCTAAGAACCATGGGAAGGTCTTGCTTGTGGGATGGACACTGGGGTGGCACTTAAAAGGACTGAAGCAGATTTGCTATTTTGTATGCCTGGCCAGGATGGGATGGGATCATGCATGTCCCCAATGGAAAGGGGATGTATGAGGCATGTATGTGGCAAAACGGGGAATATACACACACTCCAAGAAAAATTTACTGAAAGCCCGAAAAGCTTTTGGGTCTGAGAAAAATATGGCCTCATTGTTATTCGTACAATTTACTCTTTCACAGTCTCTTGCCAATACTTCACAGTAATCACAGGCTACACAAAGTAAATATTCATATGGTAATCGAGGCTGACCACAGGCAAACTAATATCCAAATTAAAATCTAGTATAAAGCCTGCCAAGAATTAGACATAACTGGACAAAGGGTACACAGTTTTGCTAAAAAAGGCAATAGTTAATGATGGACTAAATTCTCTCTTCAGCAGCCACTGCTAGCAGAAAAGCTTGGGAGGTCTACTGGGTACCAGAAGGGGTGGGAAATCTACATCCAAGCTGCTAAGCTACGGCTGCTTCCGCAGATTCAGGCTTCTGCTCTTTACTGCCTTGTGCCATCTTTGACAAGCTCACTCCTCTCCCTAGCAGTTCCCTGAATTACATGGAAAAAATATACTGGGACAGGTATCTCAGAGGTAAAGAAAGAGGAAATCTGGCTGCCTAATGGCCTTCGCAAAGCTGCAAAGCAACCACAGAATAAAACCTGAGATACAATACCAAATAAACAGAATGAAATCTCTTGACTTCTTTCCTCTAGTTTTCTAAAGGGAGTATAGACTTTACAGGACCTGAATGATTGGGTTCATGGTTAATCTTTAGCTGGTAGGTTTAAGATGACATTTTCCACAGGCACACACAATAACAAGGCAATTGCAGGATGGACTTGGCAGAAAAGCGAAGATGTTTTTACATATCCATCCATCCCTAGAATACAAGTTTTGCTGAAGTCCACTGATAACTCCTGTAAGACCTTCCTATTGGACTCAGCAGAGGCTCTGCTCATAAATCCCTTGTGCAGATTTGCATGTGCCTTCTTCACACATATTATATGCAAGCTAAAATCCTAAAATATGCAGTAATAAACAACTGTGAATTTCCAGAGATAGCTATCTTGTTTCAGAATGAGGAAGAAATAACCCAGAATTTCTGCTTAAACCACTAAACCCACTCAAATCTTTGATAGTGTTTTCAAAAATGAAACGCTGCTTTCATCTCCTCCCAAATACTTTTTTGTGGTATTTGTCCAGACTTCTGGCCAACATGGAAAAAAATCCCACTAGGCAATGTGAGTGAGTCCTGCTGGGTTTCTAGACTGAATAGAAGCAGCAAGAGCTCCACAGGAAACATAAACCTGTAGGAGGTATTTTCTGTCTATGGGCCTGAGCCTTGGTATCTCTGCATATTTTCAAAAGAAGACATCTTCCTCATTTCTTGCTCCTTCACTGGCCATAAGGAAAGAGGCAGGGAAGGCTGATACACTGCTGTAGGTCCCAGACTCAGTAGCTATATACAGGTAACCCTCCTGGAAAACTCCTTGTCTATAAATGAAGCAGATCTTTCATGTGTGCCATCAACTAAAATTGCCAAAGATGATGACCTACTTTGTGCCAATGAAAGACATGAAATCAGCTAAGAACATTAAAATGCAGTCCCACAAACTAGAGGGCATAAAGATCAGAAAGTATCTGTGGATTAAGTTTAAAGTGCCCCAAGCTACTAAAAAGTGTTTCAGTTCCTAAGAGGACTGATGAATTTCTTCACTGGGAAGAAGTCGTCATGCTGTCTTAGAGGAGCTGAACTTCCCATTCCAGCTGCAGCACAAGGGGTGCTAACTCCTGGCTACCAGATACACAAAGGAAGTGAAATCAGCCTCTGCCAGCAAGAAAAATATGACGCCTGCTATGTTCTCTCTTTTAACCTTAATGCTATCAGGCGACTGATTCAACAAAGCAGTCAGCAGACTGCTAGAAAGATCCTTTTCTTAGACTTAGACGGCAACTGACAGAACTGACTGCCTCTTTCACCCTTTCGGCCAAACCCTCTTATCTTCCCTACTAAGCACATGAGCAAGCACCTTCACTTACTTCCAGGTCCTTTCACCTCTTATCTGTGGGCTTTGGAGAGGCTGACTTTCACATCCATGAGACCAGCCCTCACTGTTTGCCTTGTTTACAGGAAGAAAAGTGCTTGTTTTGGAACTGAATGCGTTAAATCCTCACCTCACCTCTTTCATGCAAAGCCTAGAGGACATATTGGCTAGAGAGATACTGAGGCTGCAGCCTTTCCAACTGACCAATATGACCTTTTTTCTTGCTCTTTTCCAAGCAATCTCGACTTAATTTGTTGTTCCTTTTCTAACATCAAGATAAACTCTTTTGGAGTATGGATTTCCCTTTTGTTCCCAGTTTCTACAGCAGTCTGTACCAACTCTCCAAGAACTACAGTGACAAAAGCAGAAGTACCAACAAAGATCACAGATCTTTAAGGCCAAGATCTGCCTATTATGCTTTTCAAGGAAGGGCTAAAGATCTGGTGCAAGCTTCAAAGCCTGGTGCACCCCAGCATTCATTCACAGCAGCTTCCATGTCAATAAGGGAAGGTATCATTTACTCACCTTAAGTCTGACTTGTTCATAAATAACAATGGGCCTGTTACTGAAGGTAATGGCATTGCAGAAGCTAGCCTGGCGCTTCACTGCCTTCTGTGTTGTGTCCATGATGATCTGGGATCCCTTTGTGTGAGGATGGAAAAGCAGAGGGCTGATGGACAGAGCTCCACACTGTGGGATGGGGAGACAGTGCTTCTGCTTGTGGTGGCATCGGTGGGAGGAAGTTGAAAATGACCCACCTATGGAATCTGAAAGGAGAATGAGGAAAAACAGGTTTCACATCTGCTTTGACTAAACAAAGTTTTCACTGCAAAAATAAGCAAGAGTACTTCAGACGGGAACTACAGGTAAAAATAAAAGTCAAATCCCCACCTTGTAAATCACTGTGGATTTCTAAAGCATCTGGAATAATAAAAGACTATGAAGATACTAAAGGCTCCCATCTGTACAGAGCACAACATGGGGACCACAGCCCAGCACTGAATTCACAGGCCATCATGAGGCCACACACCAAAAAAGAAGGAAGAATTGGTTCCAAAACTGGAGCAAAGCACATGTGAAGCTGCTGTATCAAAGTTGTCACACTTAGGGGAAAAATCTTCTACTTCTAAAGGAATCCCACACAATTTGACCATTTATCTCACTCCTCCTTTGCAACAGCAACTCCGCTGATCCTTGCCTCCATGTGTCTTTGGATGCTGTCCTATCCACCCATGCTAAGTGCCAGCTCAGACACATACATTGCTAATTTATTCTCAAGCACCACTCAGTAATAACCCACCTGGATTCCCCCACCAACCGTCATCCATTCTCCTCTCTCCTCCATAGATGGGAACCTCAGCCGAGATCCCACTTGTCATGAAGGCATTGATCAGCATGCTATAATTACGGTGAGGAAAGCGAAGCAGGAGAAAGGCTATGAAGCAGAGAGGAGATTACGTCTTTCTCTAACACAGAGTCAATGCACAAACAGCAGTCACGACAGCAGCTTTGCTCATGAACAAATGGATGCGTGAGTTTCTTTTCAGCAGGGAGCCTGCAGCAGTTCAAGCACAAAACAATCATTATACCGAATGTAAGTCATCTGCTTCCTTTTCCTTGTGTGCATATACACACTACATTATGCACATATGTCTGCGAGGGCATCTCATAGATTTGGAAACAGAGTATCAACAGAATAAAGGATTATTCAGCGATAGACTCAGGGATGCAACAAAAGCAAATATGACCTTAACAACATGCCAATTTGTGCTGTTAAGATACATGACTAAACAGTATGGTTAAAAACCTCTATTCCCCAAACATGCAAACTAGAGAAATTAACTATATACATTCTTCATGCAAATTAATTGCTGACAGTTATGTCTTCATATAGCTACTATAAAATAATGCTCACACCTTTAATGTAACCTTTTGTAATAAAAAGTCTGGACCTACTCCTCAAAGCCCTTGGGTAGTTTTAGCGTGTAGCTACATGAAGTTGTAATGGCACATCATCAGGGTGAGCCTAAATAACTACCAACAGAACTTAAAATCCTGGTTTCTGAAGAGAACATTTTAATTCAGCTTCAGCATCAGTCACTTCGGCTTTCTCATCTCCTTGCTGTTTTTATCTTCCATTTTCAGCAACAGTGTTATCCCTTCAGAACAGAGCAGCGAGGCCAGACAAACAGGGCTGTTACTTTTAAATGCTTTAATTAATGTTTTAAGGGAGAGATGAATTTACTGCGAGTTATTTGATGCTAAAAATTGTGTGGAATGTAAGTCATCTTCCTTCTCCTGTTCCTACCACATGGAGGAGGAGAAATAAGGAGTTTGACATGGCAAAAGGAAGGTCAGGATGGAGCAGCTCACATGAGTCTGGGCATGCTACTGACCTGAGGCAGTGAACCTGCTTTTCCGCACAGCCCAGACCAGGTGGTCAGAAGACAACACAAGCTGCAGCACACCTGCAGATAGAACTTTCTGAGGCTATCTCCTAAGACATGTTTAATTGCAGCCTGTTTTATGCCCCAAAGAACAGGAGATTGAATCCCTTCCAGTATCACTAGATTTTTTCCAAACCAGATATATTCTGCACTACCACCCCTCTGTAACCATGTTAAGCCTCCACTTTTAGCAACACCTTGCTGATGAGTTCCTCATGCTTAATGGTATTTTGCAAAGAAATATTTCCTTTATCATAGCAAACATGATGCTGTTCACCAGCACAAATGGTTATGAGTCAGAGCCAGCAGAAGTGGCTGACTTAACCTTGCTCCACTCTACCTCCCCAGGTGGGTCTTGCCGGTCTGCAGGGACCAATCTGCTGACAGACAATCAAAGCAAACCATCTCAGCCTCTTTTTTAGCAGAAATTTTTCAGGCCACTGGATCTCCTCATTGCTCAGCTCTTAGCTGTGTCTCTGTTTCTGCTATACCCCTTTTTTATAGGTGGACTAACTAAAAATAAACATCAAGCATAGAAACTTCCATTCTTAAATTTTTCAGCTTCTCTGAGATATATATGGTCACAATCATTTCTGAAACATAATCAACTGTTTGAGATAATTTAAAGTCAAGCAATCCATAGAGAAATATGAAAAAATCTTTTAGTGGTAATTTCCAGACTTGTTTTATTCAACATTTCTTTGATAGGGTGCATATTATGTGAAAGAGAAGCAGCTACCAGTGAATATACACTCAATTCATGCCATTTTTACATCCGATATGAATTTTGTAGCTAGAATTTTTTGCTAACAGTCACCCACCTAAACAAACTTGTGCAGTACAAAAGCACACACATTTTAACCTGATTGCAAATCTCAGTGCTCTAATTTAACCAGATAACTTGGCTGCGATAGTAGCTGTTGCACCTCTCCGTAGGACATTGTGCCCTTTTAAAATACAGTAATGGAGTTACCAAAACTTCCCACAGCTTTCAGAACAGACTCTGCTAACAGCACTGCATATGTCCAGAGCATCTGCTGGAGCAGCATTATGGAGCCATAAGGTCCTGCCTGGCCCCATGGGTAGGATGTTAGAGGAATGCTTATTTGCTGTGGTGGTCCAGCACCGCTGTGTGAGAATAGGCCAAACCCATGCCAGACCAGCACCTGCAGGATGAGTGCCCCACGTGCAGACAGCTGAAGAGCAGAGCCATCATGCTCTATGGGAGTGGAAGAAACCACCCGAGGATCACCTTGCATCACTACCCATTAATAATGCAAATGGAGAGAAGACCCCCTTCATTCTCCCACATGCTCTTAAACAGCAATGACTCTCACATGGTGAACGCACTCGGGTAAGGACCAGAAAAGGCCTTCATTTTTAAAAAGTGCAACTATTTAATAATAGGGTTATTAAAATAGGATTATTAAATAAGATTACTTACAAGTACTTGGAGATGTTACAAAGCAATGGGTCAAATACAAAGACCTTTGTTCAACTTCTTCAGGGCAGCATGTCCACTCCAAAAGGAGGAGACACCATGCAACTTCAGATGGCAACACAACTACTTAGGCACAACACTGGACTTAGTCAAGGAAAGGGACACTTTTGCAACACAAGCTGGTGAGATAAATTGCTTTCCTTACTTGGCTGGCTAAATATAAAATAAATCATCTGCTTAAAGTTTTTGTTCTCACTGGGCTGGACCTGGACTCCAGCCTTCTCCCATCTCTTGTTTAAACTACTACACATTTTGACATCCTCACCCTTTGCTACCAGCAATACTGGTACACTACAGCTGGGGCCCTTGCAGTAGGTTTTTATTTTTTTTCTTTATGTAAAAGAATTGAGTGAAACTCACAAACCCAGAGCTTCAGCTGGCAAAATAGGCAAGAGTCCTCCTGATTTCACAGCAACCATGCAAGACTCCATTAAGTGAGAGCCTGTCCCAGACTACTCCTCTGCCACATCCTGACTTACCAGTCACCTAACAAAAGCAAAGTGAAGTAATTGCTTGAAATAAAAATTCCAAACAAAGAAGTATCTGAAAGAAGGCTGAAATATAAGAGCGTGCTCAAGGACACTAAAAGCCTCCCATTCCACGATATAATACAACTTCCCCCTGAGAAGCAGGAGTTGTAACATGCCATGACTATGCAGACTGATATCTCATGACAAAAGTCACAGGATGAAAATCATCCCTGTTTGCAAACAGCCTCTGTGTCAAAAGGCTACAAATCTAGAGACCCACCACGAATCCCTGTATAGTTTTTCAGGTTTCATGTTGAGGGTCACATAAAACAGCGTCTGCTCAGTCATACAGAGACATCAGTTTTCAATTCATGCCGAATAATAGGTGCTGTTTGAACCATTTCTCTCAGTATTGGCTTTGAGCCCCAAACACAACCTGTCCCTAATACCATGAGCCCTGTCAAGACAGTGGTAAAAGTGGTAATGTACCACTTGCTCCCCTGAGCCACAAACGCATGGGCTGGATCTTCTGAAACCTTTAGTAAGCCAAGGTGAAGGAGACGTTAAAGTGAACCACAACGTGAAGCAGTCTGAACCACTCAGCCTTCAGTGTCCCACACCTAAGCACATCCTTTTTGCAGCCCTGTTCAAGGAAGCAGAATATTACCCCAAAGGTGCCACACTTCTCCCTCCATGTGCATTAGATGTTCCTGATCTCCTGGATCATAAGGCCTGGCAACATCCACATGCTATATAAAAGGCAGCATTGGATGTTCTCAGCTTAGCAAAACGCATCCTAAAGCCTGTTAGTTAGGGGCTTTCATCAGAAGTGTCCATTCTCTGCAAACATTGGGCATAATCTTAAAAGTTTAGAATTTCTTAAATGCTGCAAGAAATGACTGGATTAAGTTTTTTTAAAATACACTTTTTCTAGATGAAAAAAAAATCTCAATAGGCACAATCAGAATACTGTCAAAACTTATTTCAGACTGGAAACTAACTGCAAGGTATTTATGATGAACTTCTTGGAGCATTTAAAATAAGCAGCATATAGAATTGAAAGAAACAGAAAGGACGACTTGAAAGCAGAGCCCAGTGACTAACATGCAGTCGTAAGTGGAAATGACAAATCCCTGTCCACTTGGGGAGGAGGAGAGGTCTGGGGCTGGTGACATAGGTGCCTATCCTGCAGGCTAGTGACAGTGAATAGAGTGGACAGGGCAAACCGCCACACTACGAAAGCAGTAAAGGGTTTCAAAATCATTACATTATCAAAAGAGGCTGACAGACCGTGCTTTGCCTGGCAGGTGGCCTTACTGTATAAGCATTTAAAAGGAAGGATTCTGACAAGGAAGAAAAAGAAACCATGTGTAGATATGGGGAACACAAGAGAAACACTGTCCCAGGGATGCACCCATGGTGGGGCAGAAAAGCCCTAGTCATGAAGAAGTACCTGCACAGCCTTTCCAAAGCTGGATGGTTACTAGCAACAGAGGGAGAAAAAAATTCAGCTATGAGATGAATGCTTATAAGCCTTACTACTTTCTGAGGTGGTCCCATACTTTCAAGATTTATCAGTGAAATACAGCATAACTAGTTACACTGATCCTTCGCATTTGTTAATAAAGTTCAAAGAAGAAAACCATGATGAATTTGTTGTGCTAGGCTTTGCAAATGGATTCTTAAAAGCACACTTCAAGATACAGTTTACTAAAAATAAATATTAGCTTAACACCAGTGGAAACTGAAAAGGGGTTGCTAGCCTTGTTTTCTCACATGCAGCCTGACCCAGGGCATGTGCACAGAAGAGAGAGAGCCATAAATTAATGTAAATTAAAAACAAGGGTTTCTTCACTGCCTTTAAAAACATGTTTGCTGTTCTTGAAGGAATAAGTAACCATGTATCTCCAGTCTATATCCAACTCTCCCTGTGCCTGTTACGATGGCAACAACCTTATCAGATCGCTATCACCACAGTCAGCTACTCATCTTGGCATTAAAAGATGACCAGGAGGCAAAAAAAAAAAGCTTTGCTCTTCCACGAAGACAGGCTACAGCTTTGCAGGTGTTGGGGCATTCAATGGCAGAAATGCAAAGTGTTAATTGTGGAGCATTAAATCCAGAAATGAAATTACGAAGCATCTTGGGTTAAACTTTAGTGAATTAGGGACATACCTACAAGGTGGATCTCAGCCAGCAGGTCAGATCTAGCACTCCCATCCAACACTCCAAAACAAGTCAAAGCCAAAACATAACTTATTTTCATCTGTGCTATTTTAGCAGTGACAAGATGTATCAAGAGAGTAGGTTTGCACATAGTGTAAGATTTTCCATTTAAATTGCAAGCTACAAGACAAGAGGCAGGTGCAGACAGAGCACATGCACATGAAAGGAGATAATACCAGCCAGGGTGGGGCTTGAAGTTGCGCTTTTCTTTTTCTTTATTAGACCAAAAAGCAAGGCTGTGTTTAAAGTAACAGATCTGAAAGACAAGAGGGGTGGTTTTACAGACACCTATGAGAAATACCCTCAGTACAAAAACTGGAGTTGATCCACAATGGATCCATCTCTCAAACCTGACTGGTGGGTGGTAGGGAGTTTTTAGTTTGTGAGGAGCCTTCAGAGTGAAGCAGCTGATTTTTCATTTCATAGAGAAAAATAAAATTAGTGAAAGAGATGCAAAAAGTGATAGTAAGGGCAGAGGGAATATATTACTTATTATTCCAGAAGAAAGTTGGCATAAATACAAGTGTGGTAAGACTTGTTTGTCAATGGCAGAAAAGACAAGACTGAGGCTTACAGAAAGGAAAGGGGAAAGGTTGTGTCTTGAAGATGGGACAGATGCAGGCAGAATATACAAGACCTAGGACAGTGAAGTGTTTGAGTGGGTTTAGGAGGATGGGCTGAAACAGAGACTCACATTTCCTCTGCCTCTGCTCAGCAGCAGTTGCTCTCCAACATGTGCAGTGCAGTAGCTGAGGAGCAGAGATGTCAAGTCACTCCTCCTGCAGAGTCCATAACCTCTGTAGGAGTGCCACGGAATTATCCGAGTGTGGGGCTTTTTTAGCAACATCAGCTGAACCCATGGACTTAACTCAGATGTGTGGCTTTATAAAGGCTTGCTTGAAGACAGTGCTGAGGCCATGGGCATTAGTCAGGAGGGTGGCAATTTGTATAAAGCTTGAAAAAAGAAAGTAAAAGAGCTGAGGAGTGACAGGAGAATAAGAAATCTGCTTTGGGTATGTTAAGCCTGAGTTGTTTGTAATGTTTTATTAAAGAGAAAAAAAAAAAAACCCCACAACCCAGAGCAAATATTTAGGTTGGCCAAAAGAGATATAAGTATTACAGAGGAGAGGTGGATTTGTTAATTGATTGTAGGAAGGATATGGCTGAACTAATGTCTGTGGTTGAAATTACCCAGAGAGAAATGAGAAGTTGCTCCCAGGCAGAGCCTAGAGGAGACTGCCAGATATGGGAAGGAAGGTAAAGAAGACTTGTGATATGCAGGAGAGGCAGGAGGAGAGGACAGCAGGGCAGGACTGAGCTGGGGAGGCAAACTTCACACACATCATCTTCAGGACGAGCAATCCAGCTCACAGCACTTTTAACTGCAAGCAGTTAAAAATACCAAGCACCACAAAGGTGGCTGATCATGCCCTTTTCATTTGTGAAGAAAAGATGACCTCAGAAGACAGGTGGGTGAATATGTATTTCTATGTACACATAAGGCTGTTGAGAAGAAACCCCTTCCCCTTATAAGTAATTTTTTAAACTTCACATCTTCAGTAATGATGCCGTGTAATCATTAACCATTTCCTGGTCCCTAATTAGGTCCTGTTTACTCAGCACCTCTCACAGTCGTTGCAGCAATTCAGTCCCTGACAAAGCACACCACAGAGGAAGGTCGCCAGACCTCCAGCACTGCTCCACTTCTCCTGGGTGCAGCCTACCCCTTGCAGGCTCCCTCCTCACCCTCTCCCCATGTCAATCTCCCCTGAGCCCCTGTGGACCATAAGTCCACTAAGCACGTAAGAACAGCAAGAGCATAAGTAAGCAGCCATATGCTCCTGTCTTACGGGTAAGGAGAGAGGAGCTGAGCAGAACCACAGAAAGATGCTGGGCAGCAGCAGGATGAATTCCTCAGGAGCCACATCCCCTAGGGTCCAGCCAGGTCTGTGAAAAGGAGACTGAGATCCCTCCATCAGCAGCAGCTGCTTCTCCCCACACCATCTTCTAACAGCTTCTCTGATCCACAGGCAGAAGTGGCTTGCTATGCCATACAATTAGTTATTTCTGAGAGCAGCAGCACACTTCTGACCTTAGTCTCTTTTCATCTTGTTGCATCTTTGTTATTATTAAGGCATCATAAGTTAGAAGTTGTAAGTAGAAAATGAGAAGATCAAAGTAAAAAATGGTGCTCTGGAAGCATCCAAGATCTCTTTCTTGATTTAGAGTGTTTTTGTTCTGTGGTGATCAGGTCAGGTCTGTCAGCAGACTAATGAGAAATGTAAAAACATATTTATGTATTCTAACAAAAGAAAGCAAGATTAAGTCCAGTTCTGTTTAAGATTTAGGGATGTTTTAAGAATTCTGTTTATCTTTCTCTTGCAAATGTGCAGTTTGGGAATCTTCTCCTTTGCTAACGTCTGATGCTTCAAGAGGAGGAGGAACAGCTTGCCCATGGTGGTGGCTGATCTGTCCAGGCTGCAGATGGTGGGACAGAATGAATTAAAAAACCCCAAACTTTCCATGTTACCTCCTCTTGATAATCCTATCTTCTCAAACATAAACTGATACACTGTTGGCCATAAGATTATGTATACTGTATAAAACAAGTTAATTTTCTTCTCCGCGTTAATGAACCAGTTCCCTGCCATAGCTCCTTTTCTGGAAACTGTCCACTTTGGCAAGCCAGTGAACTCCCCCACTTGCCATAATTCCAGTTAGTTACTATTCTTAGCGTAGATCAGAACTATGCACAGAACATTTTACACTTCTATTAACATCACAGAATTCCTCCTCATTTATAATAATGCAAACTAAACCTAACTAGTTACTGCAGACATTTAACTAAGACCAGTGCTGCTGAGATTAGTGCCTACAGCACCTCTGCTCCTCTAACCTAGTATGAGCACACACAAGAGGGCAGGTTCTGCTTCTGCCCTCACCCACGTCCTCCTGTAGTTCTGCCAGGAAGCAAAACAGTGGCTCCACATGTGCTCTCCCCAGATATCACCTCCCCTTGCCCCTGGCAGAGGCAGGCACCTGAGCTAGAGGGTACAATACAAGTACAAACCTTGCATCAGTTTAGAACCAAAGCTTTATCTTTACAAGTCAAGTGTTTCCACTGTACACTGCTTTTTCCCTTCACCCCCTGCCGTACTGGGCACAGCTGTGATGAACAGCTAAACTGCTGCCCCAGAGGTAGTAGTGTTTCCCTGCACAGCCCATACTCAGCAGAGCAGCCACTCTCAGAAGGTTCATGACAGTTCACATTGCAAAAAAGTAGCTACATGAAAGCAGAGCCTGACTGCAAATACTTTATGGCCACATAGTATTTCCATGCACTACAAATCAATGTAAAAGATGTTTTCTTCTAGGGGCCTCATATAGACTGTGTTTTTAAAATGCATTCCCTCTGCTAAATATAAATCAGTAAGAGTTTTTGTTCTTCCAAAAGATTAACTAGCCTCAGTATTTTGGGATCTAATTCTGGAATACTTGTAGAGATGCCAGCATTCTCTTCCAGTTTAAATACAGTTTAATGGAAAGTCTATCCTGGGCACATTTTCCATGTACAGTGTAATGACTTGGAAGTCTGAATATCGAGATCTCACCAGAAACAGAAGTAACCTGTCAGGGTTAAGCTTCAGATATTTGTCACTATCTATATCTGGGGCTAGTGACAGAGGTGCCTGTCCTGCAGGCTAGTGACAATGAAAGACAAGAAGGAAGGTGGGAGCAATGGAGAGCAGAAAAAAAGCAAATGTAAGAGTGGTAGACTACACAAGCAAATGGACCTGTAGAACCAAAATCCAAAAGATGTTAGAAAATGGTGGAGCCTATTGACAAAACCATGCAAAGAAAATGCAAGGCAGAGAAGCTGTGGTTCTGAACTCAAGCTTTTGAATTAGCTTTGAGCTATACCTGTGTAAAATCAAAGATGTTACTCTCGAGTCAAGACACCAAACTGGGTCCACAGCAGGCTACTCACACTGCATATTTACAACATAATGAGCTAAATTGTTCTTAAGACTCCTTCTATCACCAGTGGAAAGAGATAGGGTCATAAAAGGGTAATGAAGAGCATCTCTGAATTATGCTTCTCATCTGGATCATCAACTGGAGCACACTCTCCCACTGCTCTACCATTCATCCCAGTGCATGAGATGCAGAACACAGTGGCCTGAAACCTACTACTCTTTCTGACCTCCAATATCCTATGGGTATTGTTTAGCACAGCTCCCTAATCAGAGACCACCTCTCATCAACAAAGAAAAAAGCCCCAGGTGGGAGACACCACCCTGCCTTGCTTTCTCCAAAAATTTTGGCTCTGCCACATGTCCCCAAAATAAGGCAAGTGAACAGTAAGACCCTGGAATAGTGCAGGCTCAGGAAGCAGTTTTTCTTCTATCATACATGACATTTAAACTTGGAGTGTGGCTTTTTCCTAATATAAACCATTCGAGTCACTTTGAGGTACTGTAAAGTTGGGTCATTTTGTGTGTAGTGCTGTTTGAAAATGCAGTGCTCAGGTTGTACTTGTTTCATGCTCTTCTTCCTGAAGTCCCCTGCTATTGTTCCTTGGAGGGTCTCTTGAGAGCATGCCTCCCAGAAGCAGCTCCTTACCCCACCAGTATTTAAAACTTAAGAAACACTTCTGAGATGTAGTGATTATTTTTCTAGTGCCCAAGCAGTTGTCTGCCCAAAAGACCCCATTCCCTCCTTTCAGTGTTAGCTGTTAGTCAGTACAGTCACCAAACTGTTTCCAACCACACCAGTTACCCAAATATCAAAGATTTTCATTCAATATAAAGTCCAATAGCAACCTTAAAGCTCTTTACACATACATCTACTGAGGGTCTCTTGCTGCAGGGTTTACACCATTGTGAAATGGAACATGAAATTTCTTTGCTGACAATGAAAAATGCACCTGAAATTCTAGTTTTGCTACACAGTGACTGTGTAGGTACTGATTCGTGTGACTTTTTTCCTAACTGTGTTTGGTAAATCCTTAAAGTGTGGGGTTATTAGAGCTACCATCTTATCAGGCAAGTGAAACTTTACTACTGCCTTTACTATTTGGCCACGTTTAACACACTTTTAAATGTTTCATAATTATAGGAGGCATGTACTTCCCTGAATTCCTTCTTCCTGCTCTCTCATCTTTCCCTCTGCCCATTTCTTTTTGAGGAAAACTCACATAAACACGACCTTCCCCTCTGTTTGCTTTGCTGTTCCTTCCTCTTCAAAATATCTTCCTCTTCCTCCTCTGGTCACAAGTATTAAAGTTTCTCAGCCACTTCCTTCTTTCAAGTCTTTCACTTCCTTCACTGCCCTCATCTTAAACAGCACGTTACTCTCTCGCTTAGGATCTCTTGCACTCTGCCGATTTGTTCTCCTCAAGACAGACATACTTCATATCTTCTTATTTTCAACAAATAAAAAACAAACAAACCACCCCATCACCACTCTCCTGAAACATAACAGGTCCTACTGATTATCCAAGGCTCCCCAGTCTCAAAAATTTATAATCAGATGGATTTATTTTGGTAGCACCCACTAGTTAATCTGTAATGTATTCCCGCAAAGTAACTTGCACTGGTATCAAGCAAGGTTACAGAGTTTGTCATCAAAATGGCATTATTTCAGGTGCACTGCTGGGATTAAAGCACAAGAGCTCTATATTTTAGCCCCACCATCGAGCTGTTAGACTTCCATCCTACCTGGCAGAGCTGGCATAACGGCACAGAAGTAAAGCTGCCAACCCAGCACAGGACTCCAGCCCTGCTCTCCAGCAACTTCTCACTACACAAATAGAAATTATAACCAACAACTTTTGCCCAAACCAGAGAGATCTCCAGTAGCATGAGAAGTGTTAACTACTACATGATTAAAATACTGTTTCTTTTCCAGGCAAATAGTTTAAGTACTGCTGAGGCAAAAGCAGGAGAAAGAGCAACACATTTCCTTTTAAGCAAGAATTTGGCCATCCACAGGGCGCATTCCTTCATTAATCTGTACTTTCTGTCCCACAGTCAAGTGAAATCTAAATTACTGACTTTCCCACTCTTGTCTGGCTCTGAATCACATCACTTGCACTAGTTTAAACACCCTCTACCAGTAGTTAACCCTGTTGCTTTAGCAGACCAGCATCTGAACCTGGACCATTGAATTAAAACATCAAACTTCAACAGCCAGTCAGGGCATAAAGTTACAATTTATTTTAACAAAGATAAGCAGCATCCCTGGCACTTGTTCCAGCGAAGCACCATGAATACTATTCCATTATCCTTCCTAGCAATTCCCATGCCAGACCCATGAAGTTATTAATTAATGTTTTGCTATAAATAGCTGCTGGAGTAGTCCATACAGGAACTTGTTTTCCTTAGCAGCTGCTGCAACAGGTCAGTCAGTAAGAGACCGAGGCTGTTGAATCCTTATTGCCTGAGAACAAGAGCACACAGAAATGTTTTATTCTTTTAAAAGTAATTCTAGCTGCTAGCTACCCCATCGTATTGAATCTCACAAAGACAGACAGAAGACACGAGTCTTGCCCTGGACTGCTTACGTTCTGCATATAAGAAAAGAAACAGCAAATAAATGGGAGTAAGAGGAAGATGATAACTTTGTAAGCAATAGTACGTTTTCTCTGAATTTCAGCTGATTTTAATGGATCTGTCAGAACATATGCTGTTCAATACCCACAGCCAATGCAGTATCTTGCACCAGAGGACAGGAAGAGGTGTCTCCGCACCTTTTCTGCTACTGTAACAGCACACAAAATAACTCCAGTCCTCTTTGATTTGCACAGGCAAAAATACACTTCAGACCAAAAGCTCAAAGCCCTTTAATTACAAGCACTCATGCTATTTTCTTACAACTTGGGTAACAGAGTCAACTCCTCAAGTCATTTTGTAGAGGCTACCCTAATGTTTCCTATGAAAGAATGCTGAGGAAGCTTTGCCACCCCTTGCTTGGAAATTGTGTTAACATCAGTGTGTACAGACTATGCAGAAGAAAACTCCCCGGTGATTCATTCTTCAACAACTTTATATTGCCCTGATCCTTCCTGACTCAGATGACCACTTACCATTTACTGAAGTTGGGTAATGTATAGCAGGTGACTTGGGAGGAACATCATGAAAATGAAAGGATGACTGCATTTCTAAATAGCTGAAGGAAGAGACATGTGCTTGAAAAGCAAGCCAGCCTGCAATAGTATCACACACTGTTTAAAAATTCATGCAAAAGGGCATTTTTGTATATTGGGGCATTGATAAGATTGGAAAGAGGAAAAAAATCTGATGTCACGCAATTCAGATCATTGTTCCTGATGTAGCCATATTCATAGCGTGACTGCTTTGTCACAAATAGGAAACAAGCCTAAAGGCTCAGGGGGCTTTATTCTCTTGGTGGAAAGTCACCTACACTGTTTCATAAGAGCAAGGAGCAATTAAGTGTGGAGGCCAATTCATTCATCCATTTTCCTTGCTCTTTGTAGCTTGAAAAATTTAGTCTTTGTACAGCATTTCTTCTGATAAGACTAACCACTGGATTATTATTATTATTATTTTTAAGTATTTAATTGAACCTGATTCTCTAAGCCACAGCTCTAAATTATAATTTAATAAGGACCACACTGCATCCCTGACAGATGCTCCTTCCTGCCAGCACAGAGAGATGCAGCTGTTGAACTGGAGTCTGCAAATCCAGACCTCTGGGCTATGAAACATTTCCCTGATTAGTTTTCTGCACCCAAAAGCAGATCTCAATGCATGATCTGAACATACTGCTATAAATGCAGTACATAGAGGAGAAACAAAATATTTGTCAAACTGCAGTTGCAAAATTCCAAAACTGTTATCAAGCAATAATTTTTTTCCTAGAGGGTGCACTGCAAAATCACTTACTGGAGTACTGAGGTTATTTAAGTTAACTTGCCCATATTTGCACTTTATTTCAGCTGCCTACACAATCCTACATGCCTCCTCCTGCCTCAACTGAGCCAGCAGTACCAGCCATGTATGTATCCTAAGACTACAGCTTCTGCCACACACTTAAGAAAAAAAAAGGATAAATTCTGTCCCTGAGGGTTCAAGCACAGATTTCCCAAAGCACAATATTACAAGAAGATGGAAAGTGTGTATTGTCATGTATATATAACCAACGAATCTTAAAACATTCCAGTTACCATATGCTAAAGAACTTCTCGATCTACTTCAAGCAATTGTCTGTAGACTGGTCAGTCTGAAGCTGCAGTCAGCTCAGGATGGGTACTCAGAATGAGGCATTACCTGGAGTCCCCTGTGAGCAGCTTTGCTGTGTGGGGGTTCAGAGTAGAAAGGTCTCTGTGGGATAACTCACACGTGGTAGTCACTTTACAGATAATGGGATAGAAACATCTTCTAGCAAAATGGCTGAGGTTATTATATCTCTGGTGAAGAGCATTGCAAGAACTACAGCCATCTCTTAGCTAATGACTTTCAAATCTACTTATAGAACATTTGAAGGATATTTCTCTGCATTTTATCCATTTATTTAACAGATAGAATGTATGATAAACTCCACTGCACATCGGCCTAGGAAGGATACAGGGAGCTGTAATCACTGCATCTTCATTTCAGAAATTAATTTCTAACATGACACAAGATTTTCTGCTGCATCTCAGAGACAGCTTTGCCCACTTTCCCACCTGAACCTGACTGCCAGAAGCCATCCACAAAATAGCATAGGCCAAGAATGGGTAGATCATTTTACAGCCAGTAACCATCTGAAATCCAGGCTATGAGATTCAGATCCACTCTCGCTCAAGCAATAGAACCTTGGGCTGGACAGAAAGGAGACAGGTTGTCCAGGAACCTTGTCATAGCAATGCTGCTTGACTGAGATCTCTTCAGCCAATTTTGCAAAGCCAGTGATGAAAAGAGGGATTAAGAGCAGAAGGACAGCAACTCCTCCCATGCTGCAGCCCCAGCTCCATGCAAGATGGATCTGCACCCATCAGGACTCCCACAGTTGTGTTACTTCTAAGTACATAGCTTCACTCAGAATCAGAAAACAAGAAAGCAGCATGAATGATGGTTTCTTCCCCTTTGGAGATGAAAAATCAGAGGGTGGCACTGAACTAGTTTAGGAAAATAGAAAATAAATTAAGCAATTTTCCTCTTCCAAGTTCCACAAAATTCACAGCATCAGTAATGCCTTTGTAAAAAGAAGTAGATTCTTAAGACTCTATTTTGTATTTGATAATCTGATTCTATTTGGTGTGCAAAGGCAAAATCATTTTGACCTGGGATGCTGCAGCACATTGTAGGCATTTTTATTATATATAAAAATATAGAAATATTTTTATTTCTATCTTCCAGAATGACCTTTTTCTTTGAACTTTTTTTTAAAATCTCAGTCTCTAAGATGCTATTTTTTGACCTCTGAAATGCCAATTCTTAACAATCCTTATGTCTCCAGTCACTCTTCCAACAGCCCTTACAGAAAAGTAAGGTTTTATTTAAAGTACTTTTAGCTGAGTCAGTGAATATTAAAGATAGACAGATCAGAGCTGAAGTTGTAGCTTCCAAAACTCTCCCCCCAGAAGCCCTTTCCCTTCTCTCTCCTCCTTCCAAAAGCTAAAGCCAACAAAACATTTCTGTCTGCTGACTGAAAGCCTGATCTATGCCACAGAAAAATAAAATCCAATATTTATTTCATCCCAAAACCATACCCCCAGCCCTTGCCACCAAGATGCCATTTGCTCAGCTTTCTAGCATTTAGCTTTACCAAGCAAGAAAAGGCAAAATAATGGAGGCATTTCCTCAAGCAAAAGATGTTTACCGGATATCTACTTTGCTTTAAAGCAGCAACCAACCAATAGCGTGTATCACATTTACGCCAAAGCTATGACGAATGCCTCTTGAGCTGCAGCACTTAAACCACTTGCATTTTAAACAGCAGTTTGTCAAGTGATGTTAGTTATTTGGGACGTCTCTGCTCCTAGGAACATAAACATTTCTCTTTATACTGATCACATTTTCTTTTCCATGTGGTGCTTCCAACAGAGACTGGAATTAAAATGGTTTCTTTGTGTGACACAGTGTGGTTTATGGCTCAATTCCCCCTCTACGCTTGTGAGCAGAGGGTAGCATCACAGAGGAGCTCTGCACAGCACATTCCCCATCCTTGCTTTGCAGGTGGAAGCCTCCTCTCTGCAGGTGAAAGAGCTCTCCCAGGCTCAAACCCATCTACCTTCAGTGAGGCTACACAGTTTCCCTCTGCCTGATAACATAAGCTTGGGACTTGCAGTAGCCTGAGGATCACTTGAACTTTGTAAAGCACACAAAGGGCTCAGTTGCTAGGAAGCACTGCAAGAAACAGAAGAAGAAAAGGCTCTTGTAGGAGTCTTGAGTCAAAAAAGAACAAACAAACAAAAGCAACCTCCAGACCTGACAAGGGGCAACTCAAACAAAGCCACATGTTTCCTTCAAACCACCTCCCAGCTCAACGGACACTGCTTTTGAGGTTCCAGCCTCGATGCCTGAGCTCTGCTTAAGCCAGGCCACAAGCCTCACAGCTCCTTGAAAAACATATTTTCAGTCCTGCCCTGGTGTTTCGTAGCAGGTCCTGCTTTCATTGACAAGTCTATTGGCCAAGATCTTCCAATGTTGTGTCCCTGCAGTGCCAAATGGCTGCACAGCAAGGTCTATCACAGAGAAAATATGGCAGCGTCAGCCAGAGAAAGCTTCACGAAATCACAGCAAGCAACCCAAAGACTTTACCTGTTTATCAACACTAAATCAGCATTTTCAGAGTCCCACTGGTCCGTCTGCAAGTCACTTGTAGGCACTGTCATGTTAGGGCTCTGTGTGCTTCAATCCATGAGGATTTATCTCCAGTGGTAGTCAGAAACAAGAACAGCCTCTTCTATCCAGGCAAATTTTACAGAGGTCACTGCACATCCAGCCTGCTTGGGATAAGTGTTGGGCTCTTCTCTGTCCTCCAGACTTCAACAACAAAGCCTGTTATGAGCAGCTTCTTGAGCCCTTCAGTCTAAACCCGGGTAAGTCCTCATGTGGACCAGCCTCACTCTGTCCCTGTGCAGAACTGCCATACTAGGTACAACATGACCAGGCAAATTCAGACTGTGGGTACTTAGCATTACTTGATGCTTCCACTCTGTATTTGGATGCATTTGCCAATAGAGGCAGAAAAGGATGTAAACTGAACCACAAAAGGCAGCTGATTTTCATAGCAAGCAGCCTTGGTTTATCACAAAGACTTCTCATAAAAAAGTGATTTTAACTCAATGGAGAGAATAAGAATTCCAGATTTCTGCTGACAATGGCTGTTGGGAGAGAGGCAAGCAGAAGCACACTGTTTACATTCTCTATCATGCTCATGGCTTTTATTATAGCTCATTTTTACTATTTTCCATTTTTTAAAATAAAAGTCCCATCAACATTTCTAACAGGAAAAATATGTTCATGCGTCTGATCAAGTACCACTGCTCTCTCTGACCCCACCCCCTTTGCTGTGCTGTTGGATCCACAGTAAATCTCAGATAAACCAAAGGACTCCTCTCCCCAGGCCCATCAACTGCAGTCATCTTGAATGTTATTTTTAATGCCAACAAATTACAGTGTCCCTTTAGCAGACAATCGAGGACAGAGTCAAGGAACAGAAATACCAGCAAGACTAGGTGAGACTAACTCCACAAGAGCTACAGAGAAGGTGGCTCTGATTCATTTTGGACCAGCTTCACTCAGATAAATACATTTTCAAAGCAAAACACTGATTCAGACGGAGATAGACTGAGAGAAAAATGAACGGACAGCAACGCTAATAGGGATGAACCCTAGAGCAAAGCACAGCAACACGCAGGGCTGCAGCATATGCTCTGACTGTGGGCACTCGTATCACAAGGCTTGCAGCTGGCAGCCACGCTTTTGTTTAGCCTCTGGAAGGCAAGATCTCTTCTGACCTCCAGCTCAGCACCCTGCTGTGCCATCAGTAATCCCTGCCAATTCCTGAGGGCTATCTATCAGGATCAATTCTTTGCTTTGCTTTCACTTTCCAGGAAACTCCCTTTCCTTTAGGATTAATGCTTTTTTAGATTGATATTGCAACCCTCTGCATGTATGGATATCATTCATGCAAAATTCCTTAATAAAAAGAAAGCAGCCCTATCGATTTTGAGATTATATGTCTAGAGGCTGCCTCTTCCTAATTCCTGCTAGATGTCAGCAATGGTAATTATATTTGTTTATCAAATCTGTTTTATACTATTAACAACATGAATCTTCTGGCTGCAAGAGTACTTGTTCTGATTAAGCATGCAAATGATTCCTTAGGTTATGTCAAGGGATCCTGCAAACCTTCCTGAACAGACACCTGCTACCTCTAAATTAAGTGAATGATAGCTAAACACGCCACCCATATTTCTTAAGAAAACAGGAGTTCAGCAAGAAAAAGGTGAAGAACGATCAGAGGTCAGAATGCTTTCACATCAAGAAGGGAGAGGATCAGCCAAAAAGAAGACAAAATAAAACAACAAAAATCTGACAAACAACATTCAGTCCCTAAGTCCCACCAGAACAGAGCATCAAGCTGACACAGAAAATTTAGCACGAAAATGCCATGAAAGCAAAGGACAAAATGAGAGCTCTTTGCTCTCACCACATGCAGCAAATGCTGCCACAATTAATGGAAAACTCATTTGCCTTTCATAATAAACAGGACAGTTTTCAAGCATAAAGATGGTTAACCATAAAATCTCTACATACAGAGGTACTACACACTTCATTTTCAGAAGTGTTGTCAGCAGTAAATACTCTTTACTATCAGCCACCTTGCGACACTGGCAGATGACCCACAGGTCAGAGGCATGAACCGAAATAATCTCTGGGAGCCCCACTTTTAGCAAATGCCAACACTGCTTTGGCACCCTGCCCTGGGTCTTCTGCACCAGTTAATCCAACCCTGAGCAGGATTAATTTCTCATACACACACACACTCATTTGCTTTCAGGGCTATATACCAATCATGCTGAAAGCAGGGTGATCTTACAAACAGCCTTTTCTCCACAGTCCTGTACTAGTTCTCAGCGAGCAACTGTCTACAGAATATGGTAGATGGTAACCCCCTAGTGAGGCTGATCCCATCATGCCATCAAATAAGTTATTCCAGAATCTAGGCAATAACGTAGGCATTATAAGAATACAAAGTAATACTAATTTGCAAAGAAATCTCACATATGATTGGTGTTGTCAGGTCTTTATTATTTCCACTGTTACTGCTTCTTATTTCTTCTGGGATACTTGCAGGGGTTGGAACTAGATGATCTTTAAGGTCTCTTCCAAACCAGACTATTCCAAACTCTATCCATAGTATGAATATGAATCAGGTATAAGAAGATGGAAATTATTAAATTAAAAGATATGTACAGCAGCGTGCACTGGAGGACAACGCTGCTTAGTGATATTAGCTGCAAGGGTAAAATGTGGTATTTGGAACTGTTGTTGTAGTATAGGCAATGAATAAGCAAACCACAGGACTAATTTCAGCATTTACATATAGATATACCATTACCTACACTACAAGGCATTAAAAGAAAGCTAAAAATAGAGCTCTATTGTGCAAAGTAAGAATGAATGAAGTTGCATACAGTAGCTATTTTACACTAGGGAAATGGCCTCCACCCTCTGCTGTTCCCAAAGCCCTACAGCAGCAGCTCAGCAGCTCTTCCTAGGGCTGAGGGCTTCCACACAGCAACTGAATATCCCATATCTCCTGCCAACACATGTGAGCAAGACCCAGAAATTATTTTGCAGAATAATAAAATGAAGAGGAAGGACAGCACCAGTGCTTCACACTTCTTTTACACAGAATAAATGACCAGCCAGGAGCAGGAAAGTCTATGGCAAGAAGATCCTGATGAAATGAGAAATGAATACAGACAGCCACCCAAAAGCCTACTGCCTTGTAGCGTGGATGGAGTCCTGCTACATCTTAACTCCTGCTTTCCTCTCCATTTTTTCAGCATAACCACATAATGGTGGCTGCATTGCTCACCAGGCCTATATACACATGGTAAAGGGAAAATCGGGCCATGCACAAAACTCATGTGGGCCTCTACATCACAAGAAGACAAGTGAGCCGTTATTTATATTGTAGCCACGACTTACATAGCAGTATCTGCAAGCAGCTTAAAAACTCAGCCACTCAAACTGAAAATCACATGTATCAGTAACACTTTCCAATCTAAAAAGCTGAAGCCCTCTCACTAGGAACATCTTTGCAATTACATCTATGCCATACAATTGCAGTTTGGAAAATGTGGCCCAAGATACCTTTATTCCTGCTCCTTGTAAAAATTATTCCACCACAAAACACTAATGAATGCCTGTGACATGTAATTAAAGCAAAAATAAAACAAAGCTCTGCAATGAGGGACTTATTAGTAATTATGACTTGTAGGAGGGAAGGTTATTGAGCAAATGTGCAGGTATGCTCGGGCTTACATATCCCCTGAACATGAATTAATCCACTGTGCACACTCTAACTAGTCAAAAGCCCTCTGAAGAGATGTGTGCATGTTAATCACTAACATCTGCACATCTACATACACTGAATCCCTCTCCAAACACAATGCAGCAGTCTCCTTAGCTAAACCATCACTGTGGTGGTGGTTTACCTAAGGAGGTGGGTTTTTTCTCAGACAGAAACTCATGAAATTAAGAATAGGATCTTCTGCAAACAGCACCTTACTCATAGCCAAAAGGAGGAATTAAAAACTACTGCAGCAGGTGACAGTTGAATTGAACACATAAGAACATGCATATTATGACATATGTATCTATTACAGACACATTTCAAGTGTGATTACCTAGTAAGTAGTTTAATATAAATATTTTGTAAACTCATCATATGCAGTCATTCTTGCAGAAATCATATGAACCACAAGCAACCATATTAAAATTTTCTGTATAAAATATTGTTGAACACTGCATGTATAGATACAACTTCTTAAATAGCAAGTAAACATCCTGCCCACCAAGGTTGTGTTACCTTTGAACTTCCTATTTCAACTTCTCTTCACATAGAGGGCTCTGAAAACACTCCAAGGACTTCTGTGCATGGTGGCAGGAAAGGAAGAGGGAACAAGGAAGAGGAACAGAGACCATCACAGTACCAAGCACAAGGACATAGATGGAGACTACATGAGTGCGCTTCAGCACTGCACACCATTTCAGAGAGAAGAAGCACCAACTCCCATGTCTCAACATGTCAAGTCATCAGATGTCTCCTTTTCAAAACAAAGGTGCTGCCTTTCGTGGCACAAGCCCATTGGGGCTTGTTTGCTAGCAAGGAATGAAGTTGGAGGTTGGTCTTTCCTGGGAAGCTCAGGCAACTGAAGCTTCAGTAACCATAGTTCAAAGCTTATTTTTCCTCCCAGTCCTACCAGATGAGAAACTTTCCTTGAGGTGACTCAGGGCCCATTTAGCACGCAGCAACTCCATCATTAGGACAGACTAGCATGGCTCTCCTTGTGCTGCCACTGTGACAACAGAAAAGCAGCATTTTCACTCAGAGCAGCCTGCCCATGTGAGCATACAGGTACCTCACCATATGGCTCAAATATGTTTAGCACAGCACTGGCTTGCAGGACTTCACAAAATAGACCCAAGAAGCAGTGCAAATCCAGGGACATCCAGCATCACCATCACCACCCATGCATCCCTGAGCATGATGCATCACCCACGTCTTCCGTTGTACCAAAGGAAGCTGAGAATCCTCTGACCAGCAAGAATGCTGTGTGGTTTTACTTTGCTGCTTGAAAGCATATTCGTGGGTGAAAGAGGGTAAATGATGTCAGGTACTCCTCATCATGACAGTCTGTGTATGGTTGCACTTAACCACTACAAACCTCTGTCTTCACATCAGGGCACACACAGCTTTTAAAAGATCACCACCCTGATTTCATGCTTTTTTGAAAGAGGGTCTCCCCCATCATCCACTTCAGGAGCTTCTCTCTCCATTTACTTTTTCAACCCCACCAAGGTCAGGGTGAGCTCCAGAGGAGGCAGGGACCTGGCACAGCTTGGGGAAAACCAGCCGCCTCCCCAGGATGAGCTCAGCAGAGCCACAAGCAGCCAGCCCATGCACTATCTCCCCATCTAAGCTAACTTTCAGTGAGGTTAAGTTACACAGGAGCTTGTGAAAACCCCAGCCCATCCATGTAACGTGGAGAAGTCACCAGAAATGGCTGGAGGACATGAATTTATGCTTTACCTGAGCTTTCTAACAAGAAAGAATGCTAGCCCCAGGGCTATCAAGACAACTCCTTTCAGTATTTTTACATGCAGTTTCAGTTTTTCTTCAGAGAAATGGGTAAGGTTTCAGTTCTGTTTCCCTGGCAATTCTGAGACACCTCTGAAACAGAAATATTCAACAGAAAGATGGAACTGGAGGAACAGTAGCCACAGACAAACCACAAGTGCAGATGCAGTCTATTTTTGTTAAATGTGCTTTGTTGCATGACTTCTTATTATTTATTTTTAAAATTATAATGCATGTCCATTTTTTTTTAAAGTATCACTCTGCTAAACACAGTAGTGCATCCCCTCTGAATATAACACAGCCTGTATTCCCTCTGTATGAAGAGGGAAATTTGAGTTCATTACCCACATCTCCCTCTCCCAACAAAACAAAAACTAGAGAAGCACGCTTGCTGGAGTAGAATTGCTGAAAGGCAGAAGTTGCAGGATTACTGTGCAGTGCGCTGCCAGCTGCAGGCAGGGGAAAGCCCCACAAGGAAGCGTTTTTTTTAGGAATGCCAAGTCCCTGGCACACACAGGAAACATAAACAACTATTATTCTTTCCCAGCCAGGTTCGGTTTTTTCAAATTCATTCAAATAATGCTTCAAAGGGGAAAAGGCACTTACAATCACAAGACAACAGCCAGAGCTCCTGGTTTTTTATGTTAACCCAACAGTACTGTCATTCTGCATATATTACATGCATATCATGAGATTAGAGAAGAAATAAGGTCAGGTCATGGGAACTTCAGATCACAAACAATAAACAAATGAAAATCTCTATTGAGACATGCTTGCTCAATGTCTTTAGGATGAAAATCATCTACTTCCTATGTCCGCTTGTTCCTTAAACTTTGGACTTTCTGGAAAATATGAGAAGAATCAGGACTGTAACTTACAGCCTAAGCCTATATACCTCATGCATCTTTATTCAAAGAAAGGATACAAGATACTCCAAGCCCACAGGATGCTTTACCTGCATCTTTCATAACTATATTTACTATTGTAACAAGGAAGTGTCTCTGAAAATACATTCATACTGCACTGAACATACCGCACATTTACTATGTCCAAAGTTAAACAGAACAGAACAGCTCAGAGCAATAGGCAAGTTTAATATTAAGGGAGTGCAGTATTCTCACTGAAGTATTTATGGCATGAGATTTCCACAGACAAGAACATGGCTAGTATTGCTCATTCTCTATAGATTCAAATCGTGGTGTAGCATTGGCCTGTATAGGATATTCCAGTCCCTTTCCAGCTTCCCCCTCTTCTACCCTGCAAACGCAGCAAGCATGCTGCGCTTAACAGCTTTAGCCATGCTAATATCAGTCAATTCAAACCAACGCTTAGCCCAGACCTTATCAATTTAAACCGAAATAAACCAGAGTGCATGTTAAGAAGAGACTGGTGCTGGAAAGGAAAAACAAGGTTTGGAGAGCCCGCTAAGCCACCCCGCAGTAACCCCTACCATCGCTTAGCTGGGTTTTCCCCGTGGGAGCTGTCTGACAGCGCACGCACCCTCACGGTTACTTTCTTTTAGCCCCCGGCACCTCCAAGCAACCCACTAGCGCTGCGCAGGCAGGTGCTTGTCCCTCGTCCCCGGCAACCCGGCGAGCCCAGCGCACCCAGCCCGGCTGTCTCCCCCCGGCCGCTCTCCG
>NW_009942751.1:14896-15177 GCF_000696875.1 Nestor notabilis | reverse complement strand
CTGCGCAGTGGCCCGGGCTGGCGGAGCGGGGCATGAGGGGCGGCATCCGTCACCCCCCGCAGCCTGGGGGAGGCCTCTCCTTGGTGCAGGGCTGCGACGCTTCCCGGTCCCCTGGCTCTTCAGTTGGAGGTGACAGGTTGGGAATCGAGATCATGCTTAAGGTACCCGCAGCTCTTGTGCTGAACCCCCGCAGTAGAGCTGGAGGTTCCTGCTGGCTTCCCCGGAGGTGCTGCAGCTTCTGGGCAACCTGATCTAGCTGAAGATGTGCCTGCTCGTTTCAG
>NW_009942751.1:10287-14790 GCF_000696875.1 Nestor notabilis | reverse complement strand
GAGGCAGGCTGCTTGCAGCCTGGGGAAAAGGCTGTGTTGTTTCAGTAGCGCAGGGAAAACCCTTGGACCTGAACATGGAACGGGACTCCTGGCACCTGGGACTTCCTCTTACCAGTACTTCTAAATCCCAGCGTTCCCATGCTGAAAGCAACAGTTCCCAGTGTGCACCCACAGCCTCAGCTCCTGGAGCGCCTCTTACGTGCTGGGCACCAGCAGTTTCAGCTCAAGGACTCTTGGGAAGAGTTTGCTGCGGTCTGAGTTCAAGATTAGCTTGTGCCCCGTGCTGTTAAATGTCTCTGCTATCGAAACCGTAACTCATTATATAAGTGCTTTATAGACACGGGCAGAGGAGGTCTCTGCCTGGAAGAATTTACAACCTAATGAGGGCTGAAGTTGTGTGTGGCGTAGCAGCGGAGCTAAAAGGTCATCCCATTGCTTGAAAAAGTTCCTTTTTCTTTCTTTTTCTTGAGGAAACGTTTTATTTTGGTGTGTTTCTGCTGGTCCTGGTTGGAAGTGGCAGCGGGTGGCCGCTTCTGGAGGCTGATCGGGGTGAGCTGGGCTGGTTTTGTTCTGGTGGGTTGCTGGAGATGTTGTGTTTAAACAGCTTTAAAAGCAAAAAAGGGGGAGACGGAGAGAAACTGAGCAGTTTATTAGAGAGGAGCCGTTCTTGTTTAATATTCATTCTGGCCCCTGTTTAGGCTTGTTCTGGTGAAAGAGGGAGTGAAGAGGCGCAACCAAAACACTGGTGAGATGGTGGGATTTTTCCACCAAGCCTTAATTGCGTTAGTAACTTGGGGAGAGTTTTGCAAGGCATGAGCTCTTCATAAACTCGGTGGTGAAGGAAAGTAGTTGTTCACTTTCTGCTGACCTGCAACTCCTTGTTAAGACTTTACTTTTGCTTGCTTGCTTTATTATTTGCTCATATATGCACCTTGTGTTGTGGCAGTGGGTTTGATGATGAGCTTTAGCTGTGTCGTGGGCTTCACGAGGTGAAGAGAGGTGAGAGGTGCTGAATGGAATTCCTTTGGCTCAGTGAAGGCAATGGGTTTGCTTTTGTGTTTTGGGACTTTGAAAGCAGAATTGAAAGTTACAGTTGTTTTCCCAGCGTGAGAACCTGGATGTCGGCTCGGGACGCAAATCAGGGAAGAAATTTATGCTGATCCCAAGGCTCTGTGATGGTTTGTGTGCGCTGCCTGTCTTACTCCAGACATTGTTTGGTGCCTGAGTGCTGGGGTTTAACTCTTTAGAATCAGGTCCCCAGCCTAAAACGTAAAGTCCTCAAACCTAAAAATTGTGGCTGGGAAATGTCTGCACTTGAGATGGAGCCTAAACTCTTGAGAACTTGGTTTAATCTTGATTAAAACTGACACTTGAAGGTTTTTTCCCAGTCTTGGGATGCTGTGTTTAAGGAAAGAGAACTTCTGTGGCAAACAATTAGAATTCTACTTGTTATCTTATATAGTCAGAGCAATAAATTGTTGCTCTTCACTATGCTCTCAACCAGCCTTAACCTCAAATTTGAAGAGTCTGGTTTCAATCTGTAATTAAAAGCCTTTTGATGGGGAAAAACTCAAGGAAAGGGGGAAAGGCAGGCAGGCTCTAGGATGCAGGGAAGCGTTTGTACCGAGTCCAGCGACCCTTTGATCCAAACTGCTGTGTGGTTCTGCTCAGTGCTGCCTTCCAGTCAGCGTGAGCCGGTTCCGCATGTGTCTGTCCCGATACCTGTGCCTGGAGCATCCCGCCGATCCCGGAGGAGCTCTGGCAGGACGTCAGAGTAAACGAGGTCAGACAAGCGTCGGGATCCTCTGCGAGTATCCAGGGACAATTGTTTCTCGCCCAGCTCCATGGCCGTATCGTCTTCCCTCCGTGCATAGTTTCAGTTTCCCTGCGTCCCCGGTGTCACTGCTGGCTCCTGTAGCAGAGCCTGGACATGGTTTCCACGGAGCACACGGAACAAAAGTGGTTTCATGCCTCAGATGGTGGTGGGGCTCCTTCCCCTGGCACCCTGCTTGTCTGAGGCACTTGTAAACGTTCCTGTGAGCCTGCGGGCAGCAGCCCTGGGCTGCAGGTGGAGGGAAGCTCTCAAGATCAGCGTCCCCTCCGAATGTGACAAGGTGTGAGAAACTGGAAACTGGTGCGAGCTGCCCCGTGGCTGCAGGTGGGAGCCAAGGCCATGGTGGTGAGATGAGCCACAGATCCCCTGGCAAGCAGCAGCTTTCTGACGCCGCTGCTTTGCCGACCCCTTAAAACATGCATCCAGGAGGAGTGTCGGGAGCATGATCTCCCTGGAGACAGCCTTTGCTGTCTCAAATACTTTCCATCGAGCTCTTCGAAGCCACGCACAGATCCGCGTCCCCTCCTGGTGCTTGTGGGTGGTTTCTTTGCACCTTCAGGACCATTTTCCACCCTCTTCCCACCCCTGCAGCTCTGTAATTCCCATCTGAAACCATGGGAGATCCTTTCCCCGCTTTTGGAAGCGCTGCTGCCCCGCTTAGCATCACAGCAGAAGATGCTGCAAGCGTCCTGGTGCTGCGTTTTAACTCCTTCTTGGCCGCTGTTAAACTCCAGTTGTGTGCCCTATTTCCTTCCTGGTTCATGCACCTACCTAATTCTCACCAGCAAACTGGAAACCAGTAAGTAGGTGTATCCTTTTTTTTTCTCCAGTTTGCTTGACTGCCTGCCCAGCACAGAGCTGGGCAAGCATTGAAATTAGGCTTGTAGCTACAGGTTGCTGCTCTCTAGTTACCCGGAGCCTCTTGCCCCAACAGGCAGAGTACATGTGGTATCGGTTCAGCGTTCCCTCCCTTCATCCCTGTTGTGTGCTGAGGAGGGAAGGAAAAGAGCTCCATGACAGGACAGCGTTGGTGGGGATGAAGCGTGTGGCATGTTTGCTCTTGGGATTCGCTTTTGCACGTCGTGTGGAGCCAAGAATGGCGAGACGAGCTCTCTGTTTATCCAGAAACTAGGAATTACCTAAGGGACTGCCCTGCCTGGTACGCTCTGCTTCGTCAGGAAACTCCAATCTTTGTCTTTATTTATTTTTCCTTTTTTTCTCCCCCTTCTTTGTAGAAAAGAGGTCTTTGAGGTGCCATTTGAGGCAGTTGGGTTAGTGCTGGACCTCCAAAGCTGAGGGCAGGAGGAGCGAGGCAGGAAACATCAGGGCTGTCAGAGGGGGAGGATGATGTGGAGGCTGCAAAGGGGAACCTGTGAAATGGCTGTGGGGTGGGAGAGGGATGGGTGGATTTGGGGCTTGGGAGTAGCTGGGGTGGAAAGCAGGGTGTGCAGGGAGCAGGTCAGGAAGCAGATGGGGGTATTTGAGATTTGAGCAGTTCTTATGGTTGGTTCCCTGTGTTTAGGAGGTAGAAAGAAGCTGTAACAAGGGAGGGAACTGTGGGGCGAAGGGACAGTTGCTGTCAGCCTTTCTCAGGGAAAGGGCTGGTGGTGACTTGGGGGGATTTTGGCTGGTGTGGGAGCGCAGGACTTGGCCTCTGAGGGGGGCGAGGGTGTTAAAACACCCACAGAAGCCCTTGTTTTCATCCAGCCTTGGTGGCTGGGATGCGCTGGTGGCCCCGCAGCCCTTGTGCTTTGCCGAGTGGTGGGTTAATGCGAATGGGGGCAAATCCTGCCTTTTTGAAACACTGGCAGCTTATTCCTGCGTGGATCTTGGGGCCCTCAGCCTTATGGAGCTTTTGAGTTGGAAAAGAGACCTTCCCTTTCCGTTTGCACTGTGCTCATAGGCAAGAGCTGGTTCTTCCGCCAGGATTGAAACTCACGGTTTCATGTCTTGTGTTCTCTTCTCTGCAATGTAACTTTGGGGGCTTTCTGCAGTATTCAGGAGAACTGGGGGCTGAATAGCAAAGGGCTTGGTGGTGGTCGGGATCCCCTGAACCCCGTGTGTGGTTTTGCAGGGAGTTGCTCTGGTGCCGTACGGCAGCAGCGGAGTTATGTGGGAGAAAACCCGTCGGAAGGCTGCGGCAAGTGGCGTGTGGGAACACTTGGGCTTGGCTTTTGAAGAGTTTGTTTCAGCAGCAAAACAAGCAGCTTCCATTAACACCAGGGTGGCCTTCGCTGCCTGTAAACCAGGCCTGGATGTTCTCTGCAGGCTGAGGGTTGCGTGTGTAGGCTGCAGTGGCTCAGATGAGGAGCGGAGCAAGGTCTGAGAGCAACTGGAGTGAAGGCAACTGAGAGCCTTGCTGAAGGTGGGTTTGGGCAGGGTCTGAGGGTCACCGGGTGGCTCTTGGCCTCCTCAGTGGATGGTGGCTCGTTTCTTCTTAGCATGGCGAAATTCCTGTTCCCTGGTGGCCGCTGGTGCAGCTCAGTGACAATCCCAGCACACAGACCTCATCCAGTGGACCTGGGACCATCATGTTGAGAAACACCAAGGCAGATCAATGATGCTGGTGCTGGGGGGGGGGCTTCTAGCATGAAAGTAAACCCCTGCACCTACAGAAGTTCAAGGGATACACACAGGGTCCTTGGGTCTGTGAGTGCACAGGTTTGAAC
>NW_009942751.1:1079-10256 GCF_000696875.1 Nestor notabilis | reverse complement strand
GCTGGATTAACTACGGTCTCTGATGACAAAGGAGAAAATTGGCACGGAGGTCTGGGTGGAGTAACCAGTTCAAGCTCACCTTGCAACATCCAGAGGTCTCGGGACGTCCTGGTGGCTGCTGTCAGTGGTGAAAAGTGGGTGGCTTCGAGGGGTGGCAGCTCGGGGAGGCTCTTTGGCTGTGCTGGGACAGGTCTGGCGCAGGCAGGGCCATGGTGCTTTGTGGCACCTGGGTTCTAGGTTTTGCTGGTAGTTGATGCTGCAGCAGAAACCCAACTTCCCTATGTGCTATGTGAGGCTGTGCTGTGCCCTGGAAGGAAATCCCTTCCCAGCAGTGGGGATCTGCAGCGTTGCAGAGCGTGATGTTTGGTCATCCCTTGTCTGGTTTCTTCATTGTGGAAGTGAGCTACCAGCGTCTTCAGAGAGCGCCACGCTGTGACGCATCTCAGTGTGGTGAATGCCAGTAGGTTTAGGTGAAAGCCATAGCCATTAGATTCCTCCTCCATAGAGGGGACATCCAGGCTGGATGTGAGGAAAGAAATCTTTACAGAGCGTGGTAGAACACTGGCACAGGTTGCCCAGAGAGGTGGTGGCTGCACCATCCCTGAAGACATTCCAGGTCAGGCTGGCTGTGGTTCTGAGCAACCTGATCTAGTTGAAGATGTCCCTGCTTGTTGCAGGGGAGATGGACTAGATGAGCTTTGAAGGTCCCTTCCAACCCAAACCGTTGCCCTCATCCTGAGAGGTGTCTCTTCAGGCATTCAGGGAACCCTGTGCACTGCGAAGGTGACTCTCCCTTTGCTGATTGTGTTTTAACTCTCTTAGTTAGCGGTAGTAATGCTCTCAGCATTGCAGTTGGGCTTAGGGGTTGGAGCTAGGATCGGCTTATGGAGTCCGAATGGGGAAGCAGGGAGAGAAACAGGGATGGCATTGCTGAAGTGGTAGTTGTTTGGTGGACTTGGTGTTGAAGGCGGTAGCGGTGAGCCCTTCCCTCAGCAGCGCTTGTCCTTTCACTGCCCATGCTGCTAGAAAAAAACCACATCTGGCATGTCCTTTCTCTCCTGGGCCATCATGTGAAAAGCACTTGGCACTCAAGCAGTTTGAGAACATGAAGAGCAAATAAGCCCCTTTTTCCTGGCGTGTTCTGTAGCTGTGTCCCTCATGATTTCCTCTAGTGCAATGAGGAGTCCCAGACCTCTAGCATCTCGTTAAACAGCGCCACAGAGACCAGCTCCACCTGGATAGTGGTTGTCTCCCTGCTCTGGTGTGGTAGCACCATCTCTCCTGCTGCTTGCTTTGCAGCCTGCCTCAGTGGCAGGATTTAGGAGTCCCAATTCCAGTCACCCTGGTTGTGGCTTGGCACAACTGGTCACTGTTACACCACTGAGGTGCCTTGGTGAAGTTCTCTGCTGCTTCCCACCGCTGACACAGTGGTGAGGGCTGGGAGAGGGGCACATTTGAATACTGAAAAGATTATACATGGGTTGAGGTGTAAAATTTAAATTGGTCTCTTGGGGATACCACGGTTTGCCTGAGGGAGCAGGGAGATTGCTGAATTACCCCCAGAACCTGTCTGTCCAGGAGCTGCTGGGCGATGTGTCACCTTGATGAGAGCCTTGGTAGCCCGGTTCGATATCCAAGCTGAAACACTGGTGTAACGTGGGCTTGGGACTTCTTCATCCGAATTCTTCAATGCAGCTCTTCCAGCCCAATTTAGATTCTCTGCCAAATATATCAGACCTACGCAGGCTGCTCTGAATGAGCACAGGATGCAGCCATTCCCGAGCGAGGAAATGGCTGGCTGGCGGCTGGGGAAGGGCTGTCCTTGCTCCACCGGCTCTGCAGATCTGCCCCTCTTGGCCAGCCCGAGGAGAGGAGAACACCAAGGCAAAGCCAGCTCTTGGCACCGCTCCTGCCTCTGAGGTGCTCTGCTGTGGGAGGGGATTAGTATTATTACTATGTTTTAAATAGGAAGGAAAATCAAGGTTCTTTATTACTTGTGGTCATCAAAGTTCCCATGATGCTCATTGAGGGTCTGAGGGGCGTTCAATTCCAGCGCTCCATCCAGACTTCAGTGGGAGCAATTACCAGATATTCTTCCTACCAGAGTTCCCTTGGCAGCAGTTGCAGGATGTGGGATTCTCCTTTCCTGCCTGAACTTCTGTGCTTCTAAATCCTTGTGCATCCTGCCCTGTAGATTGTTGTTTCTGTAGTGTATTAGGTGTTTCTTCCTGGTCGATACGTGGCTCGTAAAGTGCTTTGGCTCTCCTAAGATGAAGGATGTAGTGGTTGAAGGAAGGGTGGTTGATGTATCTGCAGGTTTTTGGGGTAGATTTGCTTTTACGTTGAGCAGCTGCTTGGGATGAAGCAGTCCTAGAACACGGGTTCACTCTGTGCCTGAGCTTCCTATGCTGCCCAGGCATTTATTTCTAGACAGTAGGGAGAGGCAAACCTCCCTGGCAGGTCTGACCTGGCAGTGGCAAGGAAAGCCCCAGCTGGTTTGCTTACCTGATAGTGGTGCGAGTTCATCAAGTTGGACTGAAACGAAGGGTGGTTGCTGTGATTGAGGAGCTTGGGCTGCCTTGTTACTATCACAGCATCTCGGTTGCTTTTCCACTTCATGTTCAGTTTGGGCCCTTGGAAAGTGGGATGCTCGGAGAGCTCTGAACTTTGGAAGCATCAGAAGTAAACACCTTGAGGAGCCAGTGGAGTGGTAGTTTGGGCTGATCGTGTGCTAAGGAGCCCACAGTGCCTGTTCAGGAGCTGTCTGAATCCTCATGATGTGGCCAGTCTTGTTCCTTAGACAAGACTTCCTGTTGTGAATCCAGTGATTAGAGCTATGGAAACAGAGACCCTGCACTGAATAAAGGGAACATGATGCTTCCCAGGGTCAGGGCCTTCAGACAAGGAGTTACGGGAGCTGGAGGGGTTGGAAAACAGAGTCATATTGTCCACCAAGAGCCCACAGATACTTGCAGGATGCTTGTTCTGCTCTGATCACTTCAATAGCTGCATGATCTTGGTCATGCCATGTGTGTCCTCTGGTGTTTTACCCCGCACGCAATGTCTAGTCTAGACATAAGGAAGCTGGAATTTTTGCTGTTGATGGCTCAATTACCTGCTAAACACAAAAGAGATCTTCCCATTGCACTGTCAAAAATTGAGATTTATTAAAAAAAAATAAAACCCACTTTTATTTGATCTTAATTTTGCCACCCAATGCAGTTGGCTTCTGTTCGTGCGCAGGGTCTTCTTCTCAGGAACATGCATCTTTTGCAGGTCCGCATAACTCAGATGGTTTGGCACTAAGCTGCCGACAGCACATTCCTTTAGAGAGCAGTTGAATTTTAATAGCACCATAGAGTGGTTGAAATACTGACTTCTCCCAAGCAGGCAAAACACCCTCCTTCATTTCTTCCTGCCTACCACCTTCCCACCTTCTTGGCTTTGTGTTGCTGCGTGCTAGGTGTGTTTCCCCAGGCCTCTGCATAGTTTAGGGTGGATCCTGGGCAGAGGGAGACCTGCTCGGGCTTGTCCTTGAGCTGTTGCAGAGCCTGGTGTCAGCAGAGACGGTGGCTCATGCTCCGAATGGCCTGAGAGCTGCCTTTTATCTCGAGGGATCCAGGCTTGCCGATGTGGCCATGCAGCTGGAAGAAGGAAAGAGGGGAACTGGGATGATCGCTTCCTAAATATAAAGTGAAGAGGCAAGGGCTTGCGTTGTGTGACCTATAATTGGGGTGAGCTATTCATAGGGAAAAAATGCCCATTTCTCTGGTTGGTGGTGAGTGAGGGCTGGGATAATGTTTGGGCCTTGGGCAGCAAACCACTGCCTTTTTTTTTTTTTTTTATACATATGTGGATATATATAGCAACATTATTTTAATAATTCTTTTCATAGCTGTGTTTCTGCAGAGTCTGCCCTCATTGTCATATGCACATTTCCTCCAAGAAACTGGGCGCAGCAGCTTGCGATCCCCATTCCTTGGGTACCTTTGAGCAGCAAGAGGCCAAATAACCACTGTACTGTAGTATGTACTGTACAAATAACCACGTGCTGTAACCCAGAAGGCAGTTACTCCCAGGAAACCTCGTGCTAGGGATTGTAGAGGTGCCCTAAAGCCATTTTGCCTCATACTGGGTGGAAAAGGCGACGATAATTTTCCCTTCCTGCCTCGAGCAGGCGCGTGTTGTTGCTGCAGCTTCTCCTCTGTGCCACTGGAGCGGGTGGCACCTGCGAGGAGAGGAGAGCTCTGCCCTTTGTAAAGTGCTTCAGGATCTCTTCCAGATGAAGAGCACACTGAAAACATTCCCTGTTACCGGCTCAGCAGATGTGACTCAGCTCTTCACCTGATACCTGCGCATTTCAGAGCCCTTCCAAGCTGCTCAGGTTCCCTGGTTTGCCCAGTGCAAAGAGGCAAAAGAGAGAAAGAAAAAACCCCAACCAAACCACTGAGATTACATGGAAAACTAGTAATTAAGAAGTGTTTTGTCAGCACTTTTGGTTGTGATCCCATCTTAATGTGGTCGTCTCATTTGAATGTAAATGTCAAATTCCACAACTCCTGTAGGAAAGCGATGGGGTGACATCCCACTGGATGTGAGTGCAAGGTCAGGGGTTTCGGTTAACTCTGTTCTGCTCTTCTGCAGGTCATCTGGTGGGTTTGAAAGGAGCAAGTTGGCAACTTGAGCTTAAGAAAAGAACCTTTTAGTGTTGCGGAGCAGCATCAAACAGGAGTCGGCCTCAGTGCGGAAGTGTTTGAATGTGGAACAGCCAAGGTTGCCTTGAGCAGCATCTTGGGGTTCTGCACCACTTCTTGCACAACAAAGTGACATTTTTCCTGCCTGGAATCAGGTCGCTTTTGTGTTGGGCTGTGCTTTGGAGCTGGGAACAGCCAAAGCTCACTTGAGTTGGTGTCTTGGAAATGCAGAACGGGCTCAGCACCGCTGAAAGCTGAGTTAGCTGAGCAGTTAGAGATGTGCCTTCTGTTAGGCCAGGCTTGTAAATAAGGTTTGTAAATGCATTTGAGAGCTCTGAGATTGTTGTAAACTCCCTCTTTCAACTGGACTGTATTTTAAGTTGACGGTGCTCCCTCAGCTGCTACAAGTGATATGTGAGGGCAAGTTCCAGGCGTCTCAAACACAGACACTTTGGGGTGAAATGTGGCACCTTTGTGACCCTGCAGAGACACACAGTCTGGGACAGTAAGTGTGTGATGCTGATGGGTGCTCAGAGGCTGTACAGAGAGAAAAGAGCTGCTTGGGAAATACAGGTCAGTAGTTGAAGCTCCCCCTTGGTGGCCCATTCAGACCTTACTCTTGCCAAGGTAGGGAGCTAGCTGGCTATTGTGCCAATGGCTTTTCTCACTGTCACCTGGCCATCAGGACCTTTCCCAGAGGATTTTGCCCATCCTGCCACTGCAGTGGAGTTTTTCCCCCCCCCTGCCACTGCAGTGCTGCGTCCTGTCCCTGCTCTGAGCATGAGCAGAGGGTAGGGAGGTTTGTTTGGTGAACCTGTGAAGGTGGAATGTTCTGCCTCTTGTTGCTAATCCCCAGCCTTTAACACTCTGGCCATTCAGCCCCTCGACAAGGGAACAGGGTGTGATTTGAAGGGCCAACTCTGTCTGGGGCTTGAGCATTCTGGGTGCTGAAGCCGTTCCTGGGGGGCTCAGGGCAGCCCCATCCACCCCTCGACGTCCTCGGCCACCGCAGATGAGGGACACAAAGGGCGTGTTGTGTGAGGAGAATGAGCTGCAAAGTTGTACAACTTTCCATGCCAGCCCTCGGCAGTCTCATGACCCTGCCGCCGTTCCCACACTGTCCGGCTGATCGTGCCAGCCCCCTGGCTGGGGTTGGGGGTGACCTTGCTGCACGGCCTGACTTGCTCCCCCCAGGTCCCCAAGGTCCTCAGAGCCCGGCCGTGTGGGTGATGGAGCTTGGCTGCACACAGGACTGTTGCCCGAAGCTTCAGAATGTTTCACGCAGCTCAGATTCTCCTTGAGGGGTTTGGGAAAGCTTTGTAAATCATCTAATTCAGAGGGGAAGCAGGGGGAGGGAGGCTCTTTCCAGGGCCAGGAAGCATTTGGGGAGTGCGCAGAGGTGTCAGACACATTTTGGGGAGCAGTGTGCTGTGGTGGCTCAGATCAGAGGGGTTCGGGGAGCTCTGGGGCTGCCCTGGTGGGAATGAGGCAGTGGAGGCTTCCCCTGTGTTGGCCCAGCCACTTGAGAGGCCAGGAAGGGTCCCTTGGACCCCCTGCGGATGCAGAGGTGCAGTGACCTTGCCCAAGGTCACCTCTGAAGCCAGTGCCCCTGTTTGGACCTTTCCTGGTCCCCAGGCTGTGCTCAGCCATCAAACAGCCTTTTCCTCCCTAGTGAGGGCTCCTTATCTTAAAAACCTGTGAACTCACAGCTCTGAATCCAGTCCCTGCTGCTGCAGGAGCCTGGGAACTAGCTCTGGAGTTGGTGTCTCTGCTCCGCGCATCCTGGGAAGCTGCTTTGCTTCCATGCTTGGGTTTTGTGGCAGGACTTGTGCCCTGTGCATCCAGCCTGGCTTATTGGGCTCTTCCCTCCCACCCTGACCCCCTGGAACGTTTGCTGGTTTATGTATCACTGGTATTTAATATTAAGGGTTTTCCTTCAGAGTGGTGTCACACAGACTCAGAACTGCCCTCTCCTGTGTTTTCTTTGGATAAAACAAGGTGCAGAAATTCCTTTTGTAGATTTTTTTTTTTTTTTTTAATTTTTTTTTTTCTTTTGGATTAACGAAGCTTTTAAAAAATGAGAAAACACAAAAGCCCCCCTGAGAAATGTGCTTGGAGCCTGGGATGGGGCTGGCTGCGTGTGTTGGGAAGCCAGTGTTGTTTTGCAACCTGGTTGCCAGCTCCATAACGTGGTGCTGGGAGTCGCTTCCTGTATAATTACTTGGGTTCTGGATCCGCTCCTGACTCATCCATCCCCCTGTTCCCCCCCGTCATGTGGGGCAGCTGCTTCCCCCTGTGCCTCAGTTTCCCCATCTGTAAACTGGGGACGTTGGTACTTAGACGGGTGCCAAGGTGCTTTGTGAACCAGATGACTTATGTCTTGTCTTCTCTTGATCCCAGTGCTTGGTGGGGTGGGTAAAATACATTGCTGGAAAGGCGGACAGCATCTCTGCTGCAAGGAGGATGGGCTTTGACTGCTGGAGATGGAGAGGAGGAGAACATCATTCCCAGTTTCAGGAATCAGTAGGTGGGGCCTGTGCAAAGTTGAGGGTCTTGTGGGCAGGCAGAGTGGTGAAGCTGGCCAGGTTTTGTTCTTGCCTGTGTTTGCCCCAGTGCCCTTCTCCCAGCGAAGAGGGGTCCCTTTGGAATGGAGCTGGTCAGTTCACTCTGGCTTCTTCAGCCTTTGAAGAGAGGATGTGTTTAAAGCCAAGTGGATCTGTTTCTGTTGTGCTGGTGTGTCAGGAGTGACTTACTTATCTTTTCCCAAGCAAACTCTTGGCATTGGAAAGAACTGCAGCTTCTGCTGAAGCCTTTCTGAGATGGGGCCTGGTGCCAGCTCCTGTGCTGGCCCTTGGTGAGACCGGTCTCCTCTCTGCTCACTGCAGGGGCTCCTGCTCCTGTGGAAGGCACAGCAGGTGCCTCAGGTTTAGGTGGCTAAGCTGGTCTCTGTAAAGCTCAAGCTGGGGTGGTTGATGCTCCCCTGTTCCTGCACACCAGTGCCCTCGAGCACAGAGCTTGCTGCTGGGCCCTTTCCAAAGGATGCTCATCACCAGCAGCCCGGCTGCAGACCCAGGGACCCCAGGGGCAAACGATGGGAAACGTTTTCCAGGTGATGCGCCATCCCTGGCAGTGTTCAAGGCCAGGTTGGAAACAGGGGCTTTGAGCAACCTGCTCTAGTGGAAGGTGTCCCTGCCCGTGGCAGGGGGTTGGAACTGGGTGAGCTTTAAGGTGCCTTCCAACCCAAACCGTTCCATGATATGACTATGACTACCATGAGTTCGTCTGGGCAGAGCAGGGCTGAATGAGCAGGGGACCTTCCCAGCAGAAGTTGTACGATTGGGAAATACTTGCATAGGTGAACTGGCGTCCACTGGTGAGGCTCAAGCCACTGTAGCCCAAGGCTGGGCATGCCTGCCTGCTCGGTCCAGATGCAGTCTGGCTGTATTAACCCTGGTCCTTGCCAAGACTTGCTTACTGTGACCCAGATCCGTGCTAATTCAGCTGTCCTCCCAGACTGTAGCTTGAGAGCATCTGGGCTGCATTTCTGCTCTTTCCTAGAGCAGAGGTAAGCATGGATCTGTCCTCACCTGCTGATGGAGGCATGTCTTAGATGTTGGGCAGGGTGGTGGGCTCGATGATGTGGAGAGGAGCTGGTAGCTGGTGCTTGCTGCAGAGCACGCTGGCATCAGCAGACAGGTCCCTGCTCTGCGTTGGGAGTTTGCCCGTGCGATGTAATGCCTCCAAGCAGCCAAGGCCTCTGTGACTCACTGTGTTTCCTTCTTCTCTCGTAGCCTTTTGCATCGAAGATGGCGGGTGGCGTGGACGGCCCCATAGGGATCCCGTTCCCTGATCACAGCAGCGACATCCTCAGCAGTCTGAATGAGCAGAGAAACAACGGGCTGTTGTGCGACGTGGTCATCTTGGTGGAAGGCCAGGAGTTCCCCACCCACCGCTCCGTCCTGGCGGCCTGCAGCCAGTACTTCAAGAAGCTCTTCACCTCAGGGTTAGTGGTGGACCAGCAAAACGTGTATGAGATAGACTTTGTGAGTGCAGATGCCTTGTCGGCTCTGCTGGAGTTCGCTTACACCGCGACCCTTACTGTCAGCACTTCAAATGTCAATGACATCCTCAACGCCGCCACACTGCTGGAGATCCCGGCGGTAAGGGATGTTTGCACGGATCTCCTGGACAGGAAGATTCTGGCCAAAAATGACCAGATGGATACAGTAGATCAAATTGATCAAAGGAACCATCTCAGAGCAAAAGAGTACCTGGAGTTCTTCCAGAGCAACCCCGTCAATGGCCATCAAGGCAGCTTTCCGTGGACCAACCCAGAGTTGAGAGACCTTCAGAGACTGAACTTCCGAGGCCAAGAGGAGGAGGAGGAGGCGGACTGCAATGGCATGGACTTCTACTCGCAAGCCCCCCTAAACGAAAGACCAAAGGTGAATGACTGTGATCCTGACAGCAACCCAGCCATGTG
>NW_009942751.1:0-1062 GCF_000696875.1 Nestor notabilis | reverse complement strand
CGGGCTCCATTTTTTCACCTTCTCAGAATGGACATTACAGCAGCCGTGGCCTGCCCACACCGGGAGAAGAGGAGGGGACCCCGGGGGGGCCTCTGGACCAGCAGGAAGCCGGTGACTCCCCCAGCTTTGCTCCTGCTGGAGCGGAGACGGAGGATGATGCAAGGGAAGTGGATGGGATGGCTGCGAGCGCCCTGCTACAGCAGATGATGAATTCCGTGGGGAGGCAGCAGCTCGGGGAGGACGACCGAAAGGATGACGATGGGGTCATGGATTATTACTTGAAATATTTCGGCAGTTCGAACGAGGGCGATGTCTATCCGTCCTGGTCCCAGAAGGTGGAGAAGAAGATCAGGGCAAAAGCATTCCAAAAGTGCCCCATCTGCGAGAAGGTGATCCAGGGAGCCGGCAAGCTGCCGCGCCACATCCGCACCCACACCGGCGAGAAGCCCTACGAGTGCAACATCTGCAAAGTCCGATTCACCAGGTAAGGAGCGGGTGGCCGCTGGGGGAGGGGGGCTGTCACACACAAAACCAGCTCTCAGCTTTCCCCAGGCGCTCTCACAGGGCTGGTCCGGGGCAGTTTTATCTTGCCTGCTCAATTCATTTCCATCTTAACAGGCAAGTTGGATATGAAGGCCAGAGTTTTCCAGAGAGACAAGCACTTTGGGTGCCTGACTCTTGAGGTATCGCAAGAGGCCTGTCTTGATAGCCAGTGCCACAGCGGCCCGGTGTCCTGAATTGCTGAGCTCTGCTTTTTTTTTAGGAATACAATATGAGTTAATAACTCCACCGAGACAGGCTAGTCAAGAGGCTGTGCATATAGGACATGTCAGAGGAACTGAAGTTGGCTATGATCTAGATTGGCAGGAGCTGGAGAGTTGTTTAGAAATGGCTCCATGGGGTGCCCGAAGCACTGGTGGCTGGTAGTTGGGTTGGGAAGAGGTTGGACCCCGCGGTGCTCATGTCCAGTCAGCCAACCATGATGTTCTGAGCGATGGTGGCCCTGAACAACACACAAACCCTGGTGGTTCAGCTCCCTGGGGGCGTTCTCCTCAGCCCTGT
>NW_009942750.1:26118-30355 GCF_000696875.1 Nestor notabilis | reverse complement strand
CCTCATTTTTTTCCCCCTATTTTTTCCCCCTTTTCTCCTTTTTTTCCTTTTTCCTTTCTTTTTCCTTTTTATGGAAATACACCCTCACATCAACATTTCAGAAAGTAAACCAGGCATTTCCCTGGGATATTCAGGGGAAACAAGTTTACGGTTTCATCATCAAGATGATGTAGCTAAGCAATCATCTGGGCTGGATGCAACTAGGAGAGGCAGGGGGCGCTGGCAATAATCTTCTGTTTCATCCTTCAGTATGTGGAATAGAGTGTATTTTAACTTTCCCTATTTTCCAGTGCTGGAGTAGAAATAGTTTGTTCAAACATCAAAGTAAGTTTTTCTTCTGAACATAGAGAAGACACAGAGACTGAGTAATTCTAATAAGCATGGACCATAAAAGACACCATAAAAAGATGGAGTAAGTAAGCATCTATTATTTAAAAGTATTTGCTGTGTAGGACTAGGATATTCTAAGGAATTTTCTCATTAAGGTTACTAGACCCATGAGCATGATAGTGTAAAAGGAATGATGTGTTTTCACTGGAAGCCCTAGAAATGATGTATGATAAATTTTTCTCACTATTCAATAAAAGTAGATAGTGTTAAAAATGTAGGCAATATTGTGGTTGATTTTTATATTCTTTTTAAAACTGTCAATGATCTGTGTATTAAGATGAAATAAAATCTTAAATACTTGCAGCAAATCACTTCTCATTTATTAGAAATAATTTTTTTTCTATTTATGTATCTCTCACTTTTCTTTCCTTATCTTGATGGTCTTCCTTACTGTCTTCTAAACAGTTTGAAACAGGCATTCTTGGGTGGGAAGGGACTAACGTGAGGCTCAGATCACACATTTCGATGTCTAAATTATGACTTGACAATATTCCTATTTTTCTGTGCTATCCTGAGGAAACAGTATGAGATACAAGTGGACATTCTGTATAGTGTTTTCATGCTTGGATGTAGTTAGGAGGGCTGTATTTTATATGGTACTTAATTATGCTAGTCTGCATGTTTTCCATTTTGTTTAGTATAAAGAAGAATAGGGAAAGGCAAGGAATAGAAGTATTTAATTCTGTAGTTCAGTTGCATTCATATTCCTTTTCTGGGCTGAACTTCTTTTCTTCTACTCAGTAAACCCTTAAGGATGTGCCTTAAGGATGAGCAGCCTGCAGTTTTCCTTTGTATAGAGTACATTATGCTGAAATTTTTCCCATAGGTTAAGAAGCCAAAGGAGCTGCTGATTTAATTGCTGAGACAGAACAGTACTGGATGAACATTAAAAGGAAAGAACTCGGTTAAATGCTTCATCTGCACTTTTGTGTGTTGATATTTTTCATGATGATTTTATGTGAAGCGATGCAACAAATCTACAAAATTGTAGATGGAACATTTGAAATAAGTAGAGCAAGCCCCATGTCCTTAATTCTTTTTCCACTTTATCATGATATTGGTTGTGATTTGTATGATAAATAGTAGTTTGATATCTGTTGGATGATGCATGAAATCTTTTACCCTTTTTTGACACACACAGAGAAGTGCTGGTTTAGCTTCAATTTTAAAATAATTTGCTGAAAGGACAGTCAGACTAGAAGTTCTGTTTGCTAGACCTCAATTTTTTTAAGTGTGTGATGCTTCCAAGAACAGCTTGTGGACAAACAGAAGACTGGTGTGACAATAGAAATGAGCTGCAGGAATGTGATAAGTTACCTTACCTTCTCCAATATTTGGATGATGCATTTTGATGTGTTTTGCATAGCCTTTCTGTGAAGAATACCAGTAAGTCTCCTGATAATTCATAAAATGTCAAATGTAAAAAGTACTCATCTTGCATAGCAAGTGATTGTTTGTATGCCAAAGAAAATGTTTGTTTCATTCAGTTCTACTGTCAGGAAGTATAATTTTCTATGATTTCAAATCTTGTCTTTGTATCTACTCATACTATGCAGCATGCTTACATAACAATGCTTATTTTATGAACTTTGATTATTTATGATTTCCCTTCTTGTAAGAGGAATAGAGGTTCAATGTCCTTCCCATTGTAATTGTGAAATCTATTTAATGCCTAATCTTGAAGGCAACGTATGCAGACTAGACTCTAAGGAAATCTTGAGTATTTGCATTTTTTCCAGTGAGACTAGTATGTACTTGAATAATCTGAAGACTTGCAGACTGAAAAAATGAAGACTGCAGTGGACATGATCTTCCTGATTTTTCATTCTTGAGAGTATTTATCATGTCCCTTTCTTTGGGCTGTTCCTCTCAGTTCTCAGAAATCTTACTGTTTGCTGTTGTGGGAATAGTTGTTTATTCATTCTCTCCAGAACAACGTACTTCCAATCAGTTGTTCTCATTGGGGTTTTATCTAATTTTTATCTAATTCACTTTGCAGTTAACCTCTCATCCTTACGTAGATGTGTCTTTTCAGGTCTGACACTTTTCTGCCAAGAGCGAAGTTAGGCTTTCTCAGAACTTCTTTATTCTCCTGAATATATAAAGGGGAAAAAAAGTATTTATTAGAATCCTGTTTATTGTTAAATTCATAAAAATATCTCCTTGATTTCTGCATACATAGAGAGAATTAGAGTGAAAAGATCAAGAATCAGCTCTTCCTGTGCTGGGAAGTTTGATTTATCTTCACTCTGTGTTTTGGTTTTGTACATGTGGACTTTGCATCCAGCATTGCTTAGTATTCACCTCCCAAAGTAAAAGTTACATTGATAAGATCGAAAAAGGCATTGAATAAAATGTAAATCCTTACCCCAGAGTTTTCTAACTTCATTTGAATTTGCCTACTATGGCAAGCTGTTTAGAGGATGATTTTGCAGTCCCTTTGCACTGTTGATTCAGTCAGCATACTTTTAGAGTCCCAAGCAGAAATTTTATTTGGAAATTGCATTTGCCTGCTTTTGTCAAGTTCCACTTGAAAGTAGCTCTTTAGTGTGATTTTTGCTTTCTGCCTTTTGCTTATATTAAAAGTTTTCTTAAAATCTTCGTTGCTTGTTACAAATTTATATCAACAGTTGTCAGTGCTGAACAACAAAATAATATAGTATGATTTTTCTCTTCAATTACTTTTCTGTTGAAGTTTTTTCCTCCATTTTACCATCTTCCATTACTACAGATTTTGCTGCTTATATTGATCATAATTTTTTTGATAGATATATTTTTTCCTGGTAGATGGATCAATCCTGTGAGAACTCATACAGGCTGTCAACTTACTTAGATCACAAGGCCAGAAGGGCTAATTAATATTTTCTTTTTCCTTCAGATTTTTACTGAAGTTCCTTATCTCTGTATCCTTAGGATCTTGACGTTTGTAGGTTTATTAATAGTCACATTACTATGTATGATTTCTAAGTATTTTCATTATTAGATGACTATGTATAGCTTCTTAATTTATTTATAAAAACAATGAAGCACATATGCAGCAAAATGTTTTAAGCTTAATTTCAGCTTCTGATGTGCCTTAAATTATGCAGTTTACATACTGTCTGTGTACTGCTGAGGGGAACCCTAAGTATGAGTATAGGCTTATTTATTTTATTAACTCTATTATAATTTTTCTTTATATTTTCATTGTTTTAACTTTTCTGATTTAATAATGTTTTGCTGATTCCTGAGCTTTCTCTTAGAAAAGTTTTGCTTCTTTGTTAGCCACTTGGACCTCAAACCGGCAAAAAGATACAGTTCAACCATGCAGTAATAAGTTATAATTTGAGGAAGTGGAAATATGTAACAGATGTTGGAATTCTTCAGACAGATTTTCCACCTTGCGCTGCCAAACACTCAGATGCCACAGATAGTGAGGACAGTGTAGGAAACCAGTTATGATTAACAGATCTTGTCATTTGACCTAAGCATAGTTTAGCAGTGGTGAAGAAAACGTGCAGTGTTAAATGCTGTTATGCTGTTAAATATAGTTAACCTTTTACGGGAGAAGAAAACTATTAGTTGTGTTTTGATAAATTTGCGTTTTTCCTTAGAATAATATTTTGAATAGGATGTAGAAATGGACATATTTTGATAACATTACAAAATCATGATGCTATAACTGTATTTTTGTTATGTCATCTCTCTGTCACATAATGTTTCCCACGACCTGTGTCATTCCTTTCTACTGTTAGGTTCCTTCATGAGAGACAGAAATAAAAGTAGAACTCTGTGGGTTAAGAAAGTTTCTTGTAAAATAGGTGGACAAATTTGAATTGGTGAATTCTTACAAAGCCCCATCCAGTGG
>NW_009942750.1:5903-26087 GCF_000696875.1 Nestor notabilis | reverse complement strand
TCCTGCTGATCAATGAAGTACTGAAACATTTCCTAAATGTTTCTGAAGATAATTTTTCTCACACCTTGAGGGACAGGGATTGTTCTATGTCCATATGTAATAAAGGTACAAAAAAAAATAAAATACAGGAGACATAAAGTCTTATTATGCCGGTGTTTTTTCTATTAAACTATTAAACTACAAAGTAGTTTCATTAGATTTTAACATTCAGTAGATTTTTGTTACAAGAAAAATTGGTCATTCACTGAGGATGATGTAGACATGCATATGCCTTAATATAGCTTTTTTCAATATGATGCTATTAAAAGAAGGTTCCAGTGTCATTTCACTAGTGTGTGAAAACTTCCTCAGATAGAAGATCAGTCAAAGTGTGAAATATCATTATTTTGTTGCAGTGATGAAGCAAATAATGCAAGCTTATTTTTTCTGTGTAGTATTCGGATATTCATATTAACTTTGTTCTGTGATGTGTTTGCTGTTTTGTTTTTGAATCTAAAATATCTAACTACTTTTCTAGTGAATAGCAGATTGCAAAATTAATTTATCCATACTGAATTCAGTGATCATTATAGCAAAAGAACTGCATCCTCATTTGTGGATGAAATCCTGCAATCATTTCCCTTTAAAAGAAACAATACAAGGCCCAGGAAGAAACTGTATTTTTAAAAAGCATTTCACCCTATTTTCCATTTTTCTTTAAATTTGCAGTTTAGGATTAGCAGGAATATGTGAGGAATTATAACTGTACTAAGTTAGAATTTGTTATCAATAGCTTTAAGTGTTTTAGCTGTAAAATAGCTCATATCCTGCATTATTTTATTCACTCCATGGATTAATATAATATATATTATGTAATCCTTCAAAGAATGATTACCTGAAAGAAAAATGTCATGCTTCCTCAGAAATAAATTTAATATATAAAAATAACAGAAAAGACTAGCTAGTTGCTATTGTTATTAAATCTGTTTACAATGTCTTCTGTGACTCACATTCCAGGAAAAAAAAAGAAAGTTTTTTTTTATTATTTCTTTTTTACAGGAATCAAGAAAAACCACAGGACCTCTGTATTTATATTTGAATCTGCATCAAACGATTTTCATTTGGAACCACTGCCTAGAGAACTTCTTGCAGGGAGGAAAACGTTATAACCTATTTTTGAATGCCTTTTGTTTTAAGCTGATTTTCAGAAGACTCTTCTTGATCCTCTCTTGCTACTTTCCAGAGAGTAGGGTAGAAAAACTAGTAGTTCTCTCCAGTGTGGAATACCACTTTTCTAAAAAAGTTTGGTTTTTCCCTTTCCTTGGAAAACACTTTCTTGTGTCTCATTGGGCCATCAGTTTTCTTTTCAGAATTCTTACACATCAGAATTCTGCACTCAACCCTATATTCTCTCTCCAAAGAATTAAAGGAAGCAAGGTTCAGGCAAAGTGATGCATGAAAGAGCTATACAATTTATTGTACCTAAGCTAAAGCTTTTTAGATCTGGTTGAGTATCTCTGCATAGTCTTCTACTGTCTGGTGTGCCTTAGAGATAACATGCATAATGTGAATTTACAGTTTAACAAACTTATACTGCCTGAAAGCTTCCTGGTTGCACTGAAGATGGATTTTCACTGATACTTATTTTGGCCCCATACTGATTCATCCACCATATTTCAAGTTGAGGACATTATTTATTTATTTATTTTTAAATATCATCTGTAGGAATAACTCTTCATCAGTTTCCATTTTTGCACTTCTAGTCCAGAGAGTCAGTGTGCTATAGTCGTTTAATAACAGATGGATAAGTGGCTTCAAAGCCCCAACAAGTTCAGAATTTTCTTACCTGTTGTCTGGTTCTTGGATTGTTGCTAAATAAAGGAAACCCTCACTCAACTTTTCAACTTTCATTTAAAAAGTTCATAGACACTGTCTTATAGTCTACATGGGTTATGTGTTTTTTCTCAAATGTAAGGCGCCATAAGTAGGTCGCCATTGTAACTTTCACAGGAAAACTGAAATAAACTTGATTATTTTTCATAGGACTCTTAGGTCTGACGAGGTCATTAGCCTACTTACAGAAGGCTGATCTCTCCTTTAAAACATGGGCAATATCATCTTGACAGGTACAATTACCAGACCTCCAGCTTTGACGTCCAGATAGGCCTAAGAGAAAGTAGCCTCTACAATGAATGGGAATCAAAATGTGGTATATTGATAGCTCAAAGTGTTCTTCCTTTATTCCTTTCATACTGTCTAAAGAGAGAGAAACATGTTCGTAATTCTTACCTGTGGAAACTGGGGACGCTGAGAGACTTATTCAACTCACATGCTTTCTATAGCTTTTATTCCTGTTGAGAAGGGGATGGGTTATGAGTTAAGATTGCCTAGCTGTAGGCATTTATCTCAGCACATGCAATCTCTTAATTCAGCAGTTGTCTGTATTAATAGACTTCTACCATAGTCGAACAAAAATCTACAAGCCAAGTAAATGAACCTGCATAATCCCATTATTTCCTGTTGGCTAAAAATACAAGAGCTCTTGGAAGCTCTCAGATGTATAAGTGCTTAAGTGAAAGTGTCACCTTTTATATGCTTTTAAACTTAACTCCCTTTATTATTAACTTCCTCTGAAAGACCAACTTAAGAAGCATTGACTGTATGTAAAGTTCATCATGGCTGTTTAGTACTAGAGTCCAAAGTCATTCTGCATACATCTAGAAGATTAATGTACCTAATTCTTCTATATAATAGCTTCTACTTAGAAGGTGTATGGATTATTTTAAAGCCCAAAGTACAAAACTACAACACTAATTTAAGGACTAGTTCCAGAGGAGTTACAATAGCTTGCTGTGCAGAGACATTTAAACTAACAGCTTGGAATTCTGTTCATACAATCCTTAATCATTTCCTTTGCATTACTGCTTTTTTTCAAAGTCTGCTTCCTTGATTGCTTTCAGAAAAGGGAATGCAGAAAAACCTTTAGTATCTATAACTTCCCACAGTTTCTACTCAAGTGTTATGCATAACCTAGATACCTGAGTGTGCCTTTGAAAGATCTTTGTTTCTGTAAAAAGGAATTCAGATGACAAGGTGGTGCATTCTGTTCTATAAAATGTATTCATAATAGCACTGAGCTCGCTTTACATGATTTTAATAAGCACAGCTTTCACAAGATTCTATGGCTCTGTATGAGGGCTAATACTACTTTGGGGCACAGTACATTGGAAAAACTAAAAGTTCATGATAAATAATTAAATTGCTTATTAATTACATGCAAAATGGAAGGTTTCATCCTTTTTATTTTTTTTTTTTTTTTTTTGGTAGCTATGCTAACTATGCAATATGGGCTTTCTGTAATCAAGACCTGTTTGGGGGAGAATCAGTTCATATAATCTGCTTTGTCTTTTTCCAGTTGCTTATTTCTAAATTATGTAATTTAGCAGCTTAAGGTACATTCTCTCGCTGAAAAAGAAAACAAATTCTGAAGCCTAATAAACAGTTCTTAAAGGTATTCCTTTAGGACTAGTACAAGACAACTTGTTTTACTGGGTTGTATGGACAGCTGTTGCAACATTTGTGATGATACATGAGCTTGTGGAAATCCAGATATGAAGGTAACCATTTATGGAAGGATTATTCCACATGAATAAACATTTACATTATGATAGGAAAGGACATGCCAAGCTATTCACAAGAGGCTTACAATCTTGAAATTATAAATGTTATGTTTCCAAGAGAAATGGAGATGCTATATAATGTAAAACAAGGTGCATTGAAATATGCCTAAAAGTCATTAGCTTTCATTTTGAAAGCATTCTAAATGTACTCACAAATAGTTACCTCTAATATCTTGACAAATAGGAACAAGTGTGTTTTTATACCCAGATACAATTCTTAATACAGTTCTTACTGAATTTCTGTGGATTCCATAAAACTCAAAACGTAATTCCATATAGATTTTTCTAATCTACCAAGGAAACGGGCGATCTTAAGCTCAAAGTAATCATCCTTCAAATAACAGAGCAGACTTCATTTTTTATGGTAATTACAAGTATATTGTGTTTTGAATATTTTCCGTTCTGCTTCCAGAAGCAGCAAACTGATTTATCTTATATTACTGTCTGTATTTCCATTTGTTAGGTATGCATGAGACTGATGTCCAAGTGTGGTTAAACTCCTTATTACAGTAACAACCAATGGGGCTAACATTTTCTTATTTTGTACAAGGAGTTGATCTCTGGATTTAGTTGTGCACTCTTTTTTGCAGTGAAGGAGTTGCAAAACTGCTATGTAGCCTAGTTAGGGTCATGCAGAAGGCTATAGTCATGACATGATTTCATCTACAGGGAAAATAGATGTTGTCTCCACTGGTCATATATATGTGTTCTGTATTGTATTAATGCACATGTCTGCATTGTTTCAGGACTTCCAGGATGGGCTTGAATGTCATCTTATACATATATGTAACAGCAAATTTCTAAAACTGTCCTGAAGTTTAAAAGCTGAAAATTTTAGTACCATGGAGAATGTTGTAAAATGTTGTATTAAAAAATGGGTAGCTGGCCTATGGTGGCAACTTGAAACATGCATACACAGCCTTCACTAGCCTAGAAATCTGATAGTCAGAGTCAAACTGGAATTAACTGCCTGCAAGTCTTGCACTAAAAATTCTGATGTTGCTGAAAAAGTTAACTGCCATTCTGTTGCAGGTGGTTTAGAGATAGAGGTGATTTTCTTTAATGACTCTCTTTAGAAAGTCCCTTGCTGATTCTTGGCTAAAGCAGATTAACTTTCAGTCTTTTAATTGACACTAGTAGTCTGCAGATTTGTGGCATTTGTCTGATGAAATATGTGCATATGTTTGTCTTCTATTGTGTCATTCATTCAAATGAAAGTGAAATAACAGATTTGTAGTCTGTACAGTCAGTCAAGTGAAGAGTCATGGAGATAATCTAATGAAATCCATTTATTGTTTCACCTTTGAGTTACTGGGAAAAAAATAATTTCTCTAAGTACCCTGATAGTTAAAGCTAATGTCTGAAAACAGAGTCCACAAGAAAAGTTAGTTAAGTATATTATTATTATAATCATAATATATATAACCATGAGGATAACCATGATGTGAATTTCACCACTCCTTCCGCAGGTGTTTTCCATTAGAATATGTCTGCTCCATTCAGACCTATTTTAAGTAAATTCACTAGGAAATGCCTCTTTACATGTTTATCCTGGAAGGGCAGATAGGTGTTTTATTTTATAAAGCAGTCTAGAAGTTTTCTATTCTTCAAATGAAAAAATATTTTTCAGAACATAGTATTGCAGTTTGGTAATGTATTTCTAGCTGCCATTACAGACACTTATAATTAAAGCATAATAAAATTCATGAAGCAGAAATGACCATTTCTTAGAAATCCTGGTGAAAGGGGTATTTGTCTGCGTAAGTGTTTGTGTAAAAATTTTATGTTCATTATATACGCTTTTATTAATATAAAACTCTACTGTTAAACTTTCTTTTTGACGATCTTGTAAAATATTTTTGTGTATTCATAATATACTTTAAGCTTAGAATATATCATCTCTTAAATAACGTAAAAAATGTACTGACTTGTTAGCAATTCTCTCGTTACAAATACCCAACATCAATAATTTCCAGTAATAATTTTTAGTTTTGGAAAACAGCTTAGCTCTTACAGACAAAGCCCCCATCTTTCAAATCCTTTAACTGGCTTACTGAAAAAGAGATATACATGTGTTGTAACTAAGAACAGCAACAGATTATATGTCGATGTATAGACTACATGGCTACTTCAGTGTTCCTTTTTTCCCTGAAAAAATTATTTGCATGACAAGAAAATTAGAAGAAAACAGCATCTTTTTCGCTCCCTTTTCTTGGCTTTCAAGATTCATGGTATCACAAATAGTTGGAAAAAACACATTTTCATTTTGCCCTCTATATAACTGAGAGGTAGTACAAGCATAATTTAAATTCTTCAGCTGTTTAAATGAAATATTTGCAATGTGCTATTGCTTAGACCATCTTTATAAATTTTCTAAGTGTTGCTTTTATATAATGATTCTTCTTTTTGGTTGTTTTTTTTGGGGGGATTGGTTTTTTTTCAGCTTCTTTCCTAATGATCTTCTGACTGAGAGGAAGTATTAGATAATCAGGAAGCTAAACGTTTCTTATTGTAATATTTTTTTGTGACATGAAATAATTAAAGGAGTGCTGTATATGTCATTTAGCTAAATTTTAAGTTATTTTATAAATAGCAGGCAAACCTAAGTGTCTTGGATGAGAGGGTTGTGTCTGTTTTACTAGCATGTAACATGGTTACAATAATACAAATGTTTTCTCCCAACAGCATCAGCGACTTCTCGACATTTTGGAAGCAGAGAAGGAAGTGTTATCAGAAAAGATAGAAGAAGCTTTGATGCAGCAGACACAAAACCACAAGGTATTGCTTTTATTTACCTAAAAAAAGGGGGTCTGATCTGCACCAAGGAGTTCATCGAGTATGATCCTGTCACAATTACTGACAGGAAGAGGAAGCTTTCTCAAGCACTTTGAGTGTTTGAAATGATTTTTAGCTACTCCTCTATTGTGAATTGCAGCTTAATTTTTCATAACATTTACAGGAAGTACTTGAGAAATGTTTGGATGAAGAAAGACAAAGAAGTAAAGAGGCTCTGGCAGCTGCTGCAAAGGTATCTTTTGTTAAGTAACAGACATGTAATGTGGATTCCATGTGTGTCATAAATGCCAAGTTCAGTAACTCATTCATATTTCATAACAAAGTTTGCCGAACTCTATGTTCTCATTTGTGTTTAAAAGAAGCTAGTTCTATAAATCATTAACATATCTGCTATATCCTGTGCCTCAGTACAGATCATCTGTGTAACTTCTATCTAAGATAGCCTCTTAATTTATAAAAACAAGTCACAATATTGCAGTTTTTTTGGTGTTACCTAAATATCTGGTTTTGTCATCTTCCAGTTAACAACATCAGTACATCTTGATTTGAAGAGCTAGGTAGCAGGGTCAACTGATGATCTTAATAAGACAGTTAGAATCAGGTCCTATTTAAATTTTGTTAAATATGATAATTTTCAATGAGGACAGTATTTTCTTATTATATTTTATAAATCATCTAACAGGTTTTAAATTTCTTTATTTAAGTTAATGTTTGACTGAAAGTATTCACTTTTTAAAATACAATTTCTTCTGTCTATATTATTATTGAATACATTGGGGTTAGGACAGTAATTTTGTAAATGTTAAACTATCTTTCTAATACTGATGGAGAATCCAGTACAAAAGTTCAGTTGCATGTAATGATCTGGGAAATCTAGGAATGTCTGTTGCTTAGCACAGGTGGTTAGGCTATATTAACATTCCCTGTACATCTTCATATGTAGTATATGCACATTAGCTGGCTACCTCTCTGAATAATATTCAGTAACACAAGAAATGTCTGTTACATGGTTGATCTCTACAGGAAAACGTGTGTGTAATAAGATATAATTTAATAGGGCATTTTTTAACTTACATTTTATTACATTTTATAAATGTCTAAATAAAAGATCACAGCCCAGTGAACTGTAAGAAACAGCTTTATTTACAAGTGTGTTTGAGGAACCCAGTATTTTTTGCCATTCGTAACTTTACTTGATCAGTTCCATAGTCACCACGAAAGGGCATTGGAATGACCTGTAATCTTGTTAAAATTGGGGAGTGTGGTTTATCAGTCCTTGTTTGTTTATTTTCTACTTCAGCCATTATTTATTTGTAGATATTATGCAATGAATGCAAAAACTACACAATGTCTTCCACTAGACCAGGTTTCTCAAACCAGTACTTCTTGTAGAGCTTTGGGAGGGAAGACACATTTGTTTTGTGTATGCATTGGTTACTTTGCTACAGAAAGCACTCAGACTGTATTTGGACTTTAGATACTTGTAGATAAGAGTAGGACTATCTTGTATATGGGAATATCAAGCAGGGTAGGGAGGCCCATTATGTACCAGCTCTTACAGGGTTTCTGCTGCATGTTTTTTGTGTTGGCATTAAGCAAACCGGTTATGATATATTGTGTTTTCAGTAGGTGGGAATTTAAGATCCTTACTTGTACCTTTGTTTTTCTTTCTGTAACTACAGAGTCATTGTCCAGTGGTAATACCTGCTTGGTAGTACCTCCAGGTAAATTTAAGTTCATAGTTCAGAAGTGAAGATACTGATCTACCATCTTTTGTCAAAGAGATCGCATTAGAGTAAGCTAGGCATCCATGTCGGGTACTTTGGTCATTTATTTGTGCTTGATTTTATTTCAAAGGCTGAAAAAGAAGTAGTCCAGGCAGCTATTCTGAAAGCAGTAGAGGAGGAGAGGAGAAACATGGAGAAGATTCATTTACAAGAAAGAAAAATGTGGGAAGCAGAACGTGACAAAGATAAAGAGAAGATTGCCCAGGCTGTTCAGGAAGCCATGCAAGAGCAAAAAAAGCAAAATCAAGTTAGTATGCTTTACCTTTCCATGGACCTGCTTTGTGTATTTTAGTTTTTTCTTTTGAATGTCACCCTAATGTTGTGTTAGATTTTCTTGTGGCATCTTTCATTCATCACTGCACTTAGTTGATGTTTGCAATGCATAGCTACCTTGTTAATTTATCTTCATCTACACTATGTGTATGGAGAGAAGTTGGCACATACAGAACAAAATTCCTGCAACCTTTTCAGGTCCGTATACTGAAATGAGATGAATCATGTGCCATAAATGCATGGTTTTGTCCACTGATTTCTAAAGGAGCCCAAGATGACCAGCTCAGATAGAGGCATTTATGTTGTAGACAGTTTAGATGACTTTTTTTTATACCTATGAAAGAGACAAGATGTTACGTCTGTTCCTTCTTCTGCTGGAATTCCATTTCTCTCTTAATAAAAATGCATTTTACTAAGACAAAAAATAGAATAGGTACGAAGTAGAGTTATAAAAATTGGAAACCTAAACCAGTAATGAATCAGAAATGTTTCTAGAGTTACTTCTTAGAGAAGTGCTTCTATAAGGATAATTGTGTATCACTCATAAATTCAGAGGGACATTCCCAACATTGCTTTTAGCAACTGTAGGAATTACAATTTAAATATGTTATAATAGCAGTTAAGTTGTCTTCCAAAAGTTGAATTATGTAGTCTTTGATGCTGGAATTATCGGGGGGCACGCCCTGTAAATTCACTGATTTCTTGGTGGCGTTCTTGAATGTTATAATCTGAAGAATTTTAAACAAGATATGTTTCATTTGGGTGTTGGAATTTGATAGTACTATTTTTTTTTTAATGTCCTGGATAACAACAACAAAACAAAGACCTTTAGAATTTGAAGTAAAATAGCATATCACAGAAGTTTAAAAATCAGCTTTTTGGAAACAGACCCCATTTCCCTTTCCAGTGTTAACCAGAATGATGCAAAAAGGTGGGGTTTGATGCTAAGGTATTATTATACTGTCTTCTTACTTTTCTAGAGTAAATAGAATGATGATATTTTGTGTATGGCTTGTTTACTTCTTTTGAATGTAAATGTATCAAGTAGTAAGATGTCAGTTTTCAAGACTGTAATTTTACTATACTGATACGCCTTCAGGCACTCAAACTCATCTTTACAACAAAAAGACAAGCAGCTAACCTCAAAGCTAAATTCAAGCTGACAGCAGTTGCTCAGGTACAAATCATTTAGACTACCCAGAACAAGAATTGGTACTGGTAGTGTAGGGTAGAAGGGAAAGCAATAAAGTAGTCGTTTACTACAGAAAATAAAGACAGCAATTTTACAGCTCATTGAACATGAGAGTTTTGATGAATCCTGAAGATTTTTGGTGGAGTCCTGTAGCTGGATGCATGAGGTCAGCCAGGGTTCTATACATATGGATTTGGGGAGCATGTAAAATGTCCCAGGGGTAATAAAGTGGTGGATTTAAGTTGATGTAGTCACTCGGGGTAGGTTTACCTTTCCTGTGGACTGTACTGCCAGAATTTCTGTTGTTGGTATTACCTTTGAAGCTGTCACAAGAGACAGTATGGTATTAGAAGTTTAATATTGATGGATATATTCTTTCAGACAAAGTCTTAAATATATGGAGATGTCAGTGCTTTTCTGAGGAAGAAATTCAGATCTTTCAAAAGGACATGTTTTTCAGCTCTAGGTGCTTGTTGAAAGTGTTGGAGTTTCTAGTAGTGTACTTGTGATGGTGAGTATCATTGAGTTATTGGAGACTGCTGTGATTAATTCCCCTGATATTGATGTTGTCATATAGCATTAGTTAATTCCATATTTTTAACGCTGAATAAAGCTCTGACAACTTTGACAGTTACAGGAATAATTTATCTTATTCAGTTATAATATATGATGATTTCTTCTTGAGTTAGGTTCATTTTTCAAATACCTAATTGATATTTAAGTAAGGAAAATACAGATTTTTCTTGAGACTTTCAAAATTCTCTCACACAAATTTATAGCATATTTAAAGTTATACTCTTTATTCTCTGATTAATGAGTACCAATTCTTTGGGGAGGATGGACTTTTGTGTAGGAATTTGTTTCTTGCAGAAATTTTCATGTGTTACTTCTGCTGAGAACTCTCCTGCCTTCTTTAGGCCATTGCAATTACAAACACAATAGCTACTAAAATTGTCTGACAACAAAAGAAGTCCTGCAGAGCTATGTACCAACAGATAGCTTATATATGGTGTCAGATGTCACTTTGATTTAGCAGTGAAGAACATTTTGGACTACAGGCAGTTTGTGTGTGGATATTAGTTTTTCTGGGTAAAGCCTTCCACTCACAGTTGTTTCTTACTTATATTTATTTTACTATAAGATTTCTCTTTCAAGAGCTGTAACTGCACTATTGACTGTCTTACAGTGATTGTTTAGACCACATGATCTGTCAAGTCAGCTCTGTAATGGCCAAAAGTAAAACATGCATTCTAACATTTTAGACAATGAAATGTAAAACTGTGGCCATGTAACACTTGCCTCATTTCATTCTTTATGCTGTGCTGTGTATTTCTTTATGCTTCGCTGTGTATTTCTTTATGCTTCCTGCTTAAAAATTGTCATTCGATACTTATTATTATGTTTAGTCCCATGAAATGACTGAGTACAGTTGAATCTAGGCGAACATTTGAAATAATATTTCGGTATCAGACATATAAAAAAAGCTTTAAGAGCATTGCTGTTATTTTTAAGACAGAGAACTAAGTTTCTGACTAATATGTGATTTTGGAACATAATACTAGGAAAGAGAAGCCTGACTTGTTTTTAGCAAAACCTCTCTTCTCTTAGTTTTTCTTCATCAAGATGGGGAGAGACTTTTTAGCAGGGCCTGTTGGGTGAGGTTGCAGGATAAGGGGTGGTGGTTTGAAACTAAAAGAGGGGAGATTCAGGCTGGATGTGAGATAAAAATTCCTTAAAATGAGGGTGATAAAACACTGGCACTGGGTGCCCAGAGAGCTGGTGGATGCACCATTCATGGAGACATTCAAGGCCAGGCTGGATGTGGTTCTCGGCAACCTGATCTAGTTGAAGATGTCCCTGCTAATTGCAGGGGGGGTTGGACTAGGTGACCTTTGAAGGTCCCTTCTAACCCAAACTAGTCTATGATTCTATAACTTCTCACCAGAGGAAATAATCTGTGTGTGAGAAAGAAAAGATATTTTTATATTTACTTCTCTTTTTCTTTTTTTATCACATTAGTAATTGTCATAAACACAATTTAATCTTGCTCTGCTGTAAATTAATTTTGAGATTTGCTTTGCTGATTTGAAGAAATTCAGCATCGTATTAATGAGAAGTGATTTCACTAATAATGAAATCTGCAAAACTGAAAGATCAGAAAGGGTCAGTGTAGTCTTCTGCAAATAGATGAGGCAGAATGACTTTGGTCATGGCACACATAAGTAACTGTAGATATAATTAATGGAAAAAATTTGAAGACATTCAAAATTCTCTAGTTTTCTTTGTAATACAAACCCACTTTATAATCTTTGTGGTTTAAATATATTTTGGTCTGTGTTAGAGTTAAATAAGAATAAAGGAGAAGGAATTGAGACCACAAATTTGACAGCCAAACAGGGCCTCAAGAGAATTGGGAATCTAGTAGTAGGGTACAATGTTGCAGAGTGTCCAGGAAGGAGAGTCATAGTGCATGCAAATCTGGAAGTTTTGTGTCAAATGTTTCTACTTGTTAGATATTCATGCTTGACAAAACTTTCCTCAGTCAGATAGATGTTGAGTCTGCAGATAAGGAGATGTTACTTACATATAAGATTTATTTTATTAATTTAACATTGCCAGAGAAAAATCTGGGGACTTGAGAGCAGTTAAATAATTCCAGATTAATATAAAATAATAAACTCATAATGAAAGTAGCAACTAAGACATACTAAGTTAACATTTCAGCTTGATGGAAAAACTTTAATGTATCTCCTTTTTTATTTTTTCCTTTTTTCTTTCTTTTTTAAGAAATTAAAGGATTAAAGTAACATGAATATTGCTTTTGTTTTCGTTAAAGTTTTGACTGTTCTAGTGATTTGGCATTGTTACTTAGAGACATTATTTAATTAAATTGAAGATATTATTCTTTGAAGCTTTCTAACTCTGAAGGGATAAATGAGGTATATTACATCATCAAGGAAATAGTGGTAAAAGGTTTTCTGGAGCACTGTCTGAAGAGCCTGTAAGGTATTGAAAGTCCAGAAGACTTTTTTTTAGATTGACACTAGCAGCATCTTCAGGTATTATACATGTTATCCAGGTGCTTAGTGCTTTTATAAAAGAGAATAACTATTATTTTTATTATATTTTTATTATTCAGAGGATTCTTATTTTTGGAGAGGGTGTGCTTGCTTTTTAAATCAGGGAAAATACATTTTCCTTCTTTAAATAAATGAGCAGTCTTCTGGTTAAAGATTATGTTCATTTGTGCAGTAACTTCATGATCCTTTTATAACACATTGAAAAGTCATTATAGATGAGGAACTCATATTCAGTAGGCTAGATGTAGCCTGGCACATTTTAGTATTTTCTTTTCTATTTTTTATACATTGTATAGTGTCTTTTACAGTGGCAACTTCCCTGCAAGGAGAGTTTAGTATGTCTGGTAGTTGTCAGTCTTAAGAGGAATGCTTGCTGAAATCCTTCCACTGGGATGTGTTTTCTACAACACTTACTTGAATAAAGAAGCGATTGCCCTCTAGATAAGGAGAAACTGTAACAGATAATTTGGTTGAAGCAAAAACTTTTTCTTCAGGATTCAAAACTGCAGTGAAACTGCTGGTGTACGACTATAAGCTTCAGTGAGAAAAATAATGGACAGTGCTCCCCATTGTCATCTTCTTTCTGCTTATTTTTACTCTTTGAGAAAAAAAACAAAGAAAATCCAAAATTTATTTGGGGATATAGGATGATTATATATATATAATTTTGGATAAAACAGGATGATATATTGTATTTATAATTAGTGGGCAATGTAGAGTAGCTATAGCAGTGACTGCCATAGTTATAGTGCTATTATGCACAAAGCTCCCTGCATGGTAGTTGTTACAATTTTACAAAGCTAAATACTTAGTTACATAAATGAGGCAAAACTAGGGAGTAGGGGGTGGTGGAGAGCAGTAGCAAAGAATGAAAGAATGTTTATGCACCACAATTTCTGTTTTAAAGAAAATTCATTGAAAGTAAAATGAAAGCTGGTAGCTGCATGGTGAACCCTGGAAATTTAGATCCAAGTCATAGCTTGAAATTAATCACTCTCCTAAAGCGCTTGAAGAAAAGAATCACCTTTGTCATCTCCTGAAGGCTTAAATTTAAAATAATGTGCATAATCTACTGTAGTTTACCCTAATTCCCAAGGAAAAAAGAGCCTGAGTTCATCATTGCCATAATCCACAGAGCAGATATATTAGACTCAAGTGTTCTGAAGGTTGAAAATAATTAGGGAAAAAAAAACAAAAAACTTTAATTTATTGAAAGAACTACCATAACCTCTGCTTCCTCTTGGACATGAGCAAAAGCACTAAGGCAAAATGATCTTACCAAAGGGAAAGTATTTCAGGAAAACTGAGGCTGCCATGGTTCATTCAGCCAAGCCACAACTGAGATATACTGAGATACACAAAGTAAAAATATTTTTGCAAGAAAAGTTAACTAAAAGGCTTATGGAAGAAAAATGTGAACTTCCCAGTACTCTTTGCTGAGTAAATCTCTAAGCATTCAAGACAATTGAATATGTTCATACTCCTGAGGGTTCATGTGGTGGTGGTATTCTTCACAGAACAATAAATTTGTATTTTATTATTTTGGAATATATTAATAGAATTTTACTGGCAAAATCATCTAAATAGTACTTTAGTATTTATGAGGACCATAGTGATTCTATAAGGACACAGAAAATCATTTTTCATTAAAAGGAAATGTGTAATCTCAAGTGTGTGAGGAAGCACACAACTTACCTGACTGAGTGGAGAGAGATCCTTGCCACTAGATCAGTTTATTTTTAATAGGCTTGCAAAGTCTGGAAAAGGAGTAGTCCACTGCATGCACACTTTAACCATGCCTGACTTCAGAAGTAGTTTGTAGTAGTTTTAACCACAGACATTATAATTTGAGGGTTACTATTTTCTGAAAAACCACTAACATTGCGGCCTGTGGTTGCATTTCCTAGATAAAATTTAGTACTGCCACCTGATCCTTGTGTGGAAACAAAAGAATTTTCCTATAAAATTGCAAACCATCTTATGGCTTTCTTTGGGTTGTTTTTTTGGGTTTTTTTTTAATACTGACTAGAGTTCTCTGATATATGCAGTACAGTATTTTTTTTCTTTTGGTTTTCCTACAGATACATATATTGTGATTACATGGTTGTGATTCCTAACATATGGTTGAATATGATTTGTCAACTGAGTACTTGAGTAACTTTATTTTTTGTTAGGGATTCTAATCTTCTAACTGGTGTCAAGCACATGTATATAAAACCCTGTAAAGAAGCTAATTTTGTGACTGCAATGTAGTACTCCAGCCTCTGATCAGACAGTTGAAAAGAAAAATAAAATTTAAAAAAAAGAGTTACATTTCAAGTGCATTTTGTGGAGTGCTCTTCCTCAGTTTCTTATAGCAAAATGGTTTTCCCATTTTCTTGAATCTTAAAATAGCACTAAGAGCCCCAAATATGCTGTATCTTTTTTACCTAAAGATGAAATAATGGCCAATTTTCACCTTTGCAACCAAAATCTAAGTTAGGATAAAATCTAAAGGTAGATATAGCAGGAAAGAGCAAAGAAAGAGATGAAGGATTGAAGTAAGTGCATATGCTGATAGGATGTACATGCAGCTAAACCTTTGTTAAACACTAGTAATAGGTAATAACAGTTTTTAAATAAACTTTGTATCAGTTGAAAATTTGCTGTAATGACTGACAGAATAGAGTGAAGGCAGACAATGACTTTGAGAACTGAGAGGAGAGCACTTCATGAAAGCCAGCCATGCAGCCAGTATTTAATCCACCAAAAAGTACCCCCATCCAAGCCATGAGCAGCCAGTTTCTTCAGGAGAATGCTTTGTGAAACGGTGTCAAAGGCTTTACTAAAGTAAAGCTCTGATTGCTATGTTCACTTAGAATTAAACTTAGTGTGTGGTATGGCAATTGTTCTCACTCAAATTTTGAGTCATCCACTGCATAATTAGAAAATCTATATAAGACTAAAGAAAGCACAGGGATTAAAGAAATTGGAAGAGCTGTTCCACATACTAGCTATTCCCAGTACCTTTGGGAATAGGTATTTGCTTTCTGAAATATTGGGATTTTGGAATATCCACTGATTCAGGATTATTCATATTTTTCTGAACTACTGGCTTCTGCGAATATATAGAAAAACTAACATTTATGCACTAGAGTGAGGCACTGAAAAGCGATGAGGGACTTGGCTGAATTCTTAAATCTTCCTTTTTTAGAATGTCGAGGGAAACTAAGAGGACCCTTGGATCTCCTTATTACAAAACTCTTACTTTGTAAATACTATGAATATGACAAAGGGGGAGGGGGAGAAAGTAAAAAGTTAAGGTAACTTCTTTATTTAATGGTATAGAAGTAACCAGTAATTTTTTGTTCCTTCTGGTAAAAGAAGTGAATGTAAGATGTTAGAAAAATAACTTCTTTTCTTTTTTTTTTTAAATTAACTTGTTGCTCTTGAAATAAGTATTAATAACAAAGAGTAAACACTAGCATACGTATGGTATGCTTTGCTTATTGCTTCAACAGGATGTTATACAACTTTGCTTTCACTATGACCCGTAATTGTATATTCTTCAGAGAATTAATACTGGACTAAATTTTGGGAACTTGCCACTGTAAATGGAAAAGAATTCTTTCCAATTTTATGTTTTCTGTTTTAATACTGGTGTAATCAAATAGTCTTCCATAAAAGTATTACTAGTGTTTTCTGTTTTGTTTTGTTTTTTCTTAGTAGACTTGTAGAGTTTAATTGTAATTTTGCTTAGACTTCTATTCATGTAGTGTATCAAGTAGCATATCAGGGAAAGTTAACATATTTTAATTGTTTGTAAGTATTTTACGGATGACATTTTCTACATACTAAAATATAGCACCTTATCAATTCTGAAATTTGCTTTAAGAGTTTAATGAGGTAGATAATGGGCTTTTTTTTCCATTCTAAGACAGTATTTTGGGATCTTTTGGCAAATTAAACTGGCATGAGAATATAATTATGAGAATAGCGTATTTCTATAATATGTAACTTTCTGCTACTTTTTCTGTTAGTCTTGCCAGAGTTCTGTAATGAAAGAGACCTTTGTCACAGGATTTTCTTTGGTAAACTGAATTAAAATTTAAAAAACTGATCATCACTTTTCACAACTATGATTTCATATTAGCTGTATTCCAGAACAGAGGGGACTACATAATTGCAGATTTGAAATTTGGGATTTTAGACCTTTTCTGTTTTAAAAAATGACAGAAGTATAGTTTTGCAGAAATTATTCAGTTTAGGCTGAAGAGGAGTAAATACCTAAATGTAAGAAATAACACTTCCAGCTGAAACACTTTCACTGAAGAGTTATTTAAAAAAATGGGGTTTAGTCCAATTAATTTTGTATACTAATAGCATATGGTAAAATGCTGCTCTGTATGTACAGATGAATTATGTGACTTCAGAAATGTCTTCTACTTCCAAAACCTTAGAATTCCACCTGTTCTCCAGAGTGAATCCGTTCAATACAACTGAGTTCCTGAAAATAATACTTTTGCAAAGAAGACAGAGTTTTAAAGCATCAAGAATGCATACCTTAGCAGTTTGACATTCTGTATTTAAAGAAGGTGTCACTATAGGTTGACAAATGTTTCTTAAACCAGTAAATAAAGCAATAAAATGTTGTCATTCTCTCACAAACACTTGTAAAGTTACGTATTTCTCCTTACATTAGTAATAAATATGGTGCTTTAACTGAACGCTTTAAGTTGAATAAGTACTGCAGCAAAGTAATTAATTTCTTCTAAGCCTGGCAGTGTATGTACAAAGTAGACTCAGTCATTTCGACAGGACCCTGAAAGGCTGTGCCTAATTAAATTGGAATGAAAAATAAAGCTATCCTTGATTTTTATCTTTTTCTTACTGACATGATGAAAAATAGTATTAAATTTTACTTTCTGTGTACAAACTGTGTTGCTTAGAAGGCATTATTCTGGTTTAATATTTAGTTAATAATGGATGATGGATCATATCTGATAGTGCAGCATATGGCAAAAGGAAGAGTTTGACCTTTGTTTAGATCTTTGGTCCTTGGCCACTAAAGACTGGGAGGAGGGAAGGGGTTTAAAATAAAAGGGGAAAAAAAAGTAAAAACAAAGAATAGGCCAACCTTCCACACTCCCACAAATCCAAATTACAGATATGTGTCATAAAATGTCTGTCTTACTCTGCAGTAAGGAAAACCAATAGATAAATGTTTGCATTACCTGTTAGTAACAGAGTATTATGTCTAATCAACAAACAGTAATAAGGAAGATGGTTCATGTATATTTACTTTTCATTTTCAGAAAGTTTTGATTTGAAAAATCCAGTGCATGTGAATACACTAGAAGCCCTGGTATGCTCCCTTTTGGAACATTTGTTTTTCCATTATTTCAAATTTTTTATTTCATTTTTCCCATGGCTGCATTGCTTTGAGTTTTATGAATGTCTGCACTTAATTCCATGTCCTGCCCTCCAAATCCTCCCTCAGAGCAGCTGCAACACAGCTTTAAAGTGATTATTTTGCTTTTCTCAGGCCTTTTAATGATTAAAGTACTGAATTTAAAAAATGCTTGTGAAGATATTGCATATATTTAGGATAACTATCATCAAGAAAGGAGTGTGGTCATGATACAATTTTAGTAGGAAGAAATGGATGACCTGTTATTACATATGTGATATTTTAATATTTACTCTTACATGTTTCCTTTCAAAAAGGAGATTGTCAAGGAAGCATTAATGGAGGAGCAAAAACGAAGTGAAAAGGCAGTTGAAGAAGCAGTGGAAAGAACAAGAGAGGAACTGATGGAATATATTAAAGAGCAGAAAAGGGTGAGTTACTACTGGCTATGGGCTTCGCTTCATACATTGAGAAACAAGTGAAGCTTATTAATCCTTAAACCTGTCTTAAAATTCACAAGAAAATGAATCAGGAGTTATGTCTTCAGATTTGTCACTCCTTTTTTCAAACGATTTGTTACTATAATATATTTCTTCATATATATTTATAGAATTTTAAGATCAACACAAGTAGAAAAGCATAAATTAATACATTGATTTAAATTTGAAGTATTATTATACTAACTTAAAGATGGGACATAAATGCAGTCTACCAAATTGAAATTGTGATCTGAGTTCAGTTCATTGAAAGCACTTCAGTTCAATAACATGCTATTTGATGTTCATGAATAACCTTTGTGTGCAGTTTGCATGCACACAAAGGTCATTAATAATCCTCTCAGCTCATATGACAGCCTGAAAATGTAACGGTATTCTCCTGAGGATGACTTAAAACCAGTGCATGGGTCATGTTATGAAATGTTGCAATGTTCTGAAACTTGGTTTCATGTATTCTGTTAATGCTATATACTTGCAGTTCAATGCTGGTGTATAAACAGTAAATTGTAACTTAAAAGACAGTTCGATTTGGTTTAAATAGAAAAGAGCAAAGTAGGAGCCTCCTCTTCAAGGCTCTTTATAAAAAGAAAACAAACAAAAACCCCTCTTTCATATGGCAAGATCAAATTCAGTGGTTTCAGTATTCTCAATTAATAAAATCACTGTGCTTGAATCTAATTAGTAATGTTGTCCTGGAAGGGAGAGGGAAGAAGAGATAATGTTTGACCTCTCCTATTCCCTGCTTTTGTGAGCTAAATAGTATTATAGGAAGTAGGATTTGTCTTCAGAAGTTGGACTCTACTACTACTTAAGATTAGTATTGGATGAGCTCTCTTCCATTATGCTGTGCATGGAGAAGCTTCCATTTAATAGTATGGGTCTTACTGACAAAGACATTTAAACAGACATCCAGGGCAAAACACAATCCATAACGATGTTTGAGTTTGTTTAGATCTGAAGCTGGTTGTCCTGGGTTCAGCTACAGCAGTCATTTTTTCTCCTTCTTAGTAGCTGGTGCAGTGCTGTGTTTTTGACTTTCAGTCTGGGAACAATGCTGATAACACCGATGTTTTTAGTTGTTGCTCAGTAATGTTTACTCTGACCAGGGACTTTCTCAGTCTCATGCTTTGCCAGAGAGGAGGGGAAGCCAGGAGGAAGCAGAGACAGGACACCTGACCCAAACTGGCCAAAGGGGTATTCCATACCACAGCACGTCATGCCCAGTATAGAAACTGGGGGGAGTTACCCGGAAGGCCCAGATCGCTGCTCGGGTCGGGCTGGGTATCGGTCGGCGGGTGGTGAGCGGTTGTGTCCTTTTCCCTTGTTATTCCTCTTATCATTATTATTGGTAGCAGTAGCGGTTTGTATTATACCTTAGTTACTGGAGAGCTGTTATCTCAACTCGTGGGAGTTACATTCCTCCAATTCTCCTCCCCATCCCTCCGGGAGCGGGGGGAGGAAGGAAAAGGGGGGGAGTGAGAGAGCGGCTGGGGGGGGGGCAGCGTGCGGGC
>NW_009942750.1:0-5881 GCF_000696875.1 Nestor notabilis | reverse complement strand
GTAGGGAAAATGAAAATGGGTCTTTTATTAAATTAGGATTTATCATGAATAGGACCACTAGTGCAGATCATCTAGTCTATCTAATGCAGAATCCTCACTGCTGACAGCTACATCACACCAATTTGATTAGACAGTAATTTGCTGCAGGACTTCAATAGCAGCTATCTGTCCTTAATATCTTAGATTTCCATTTTCATCAGAAATTGAGACTTGGTTTTATTTTCTTCCCATCTACACACAGTTGGAGCTCAGTGTCATTATTCCGTTGTCTGACTACTCTAATCTGTCTTGTCCTTGTGAAGTTTTTACAAATCAGTGAAACAATGAAAATGTCATCTTCAAAGAAACAAAATCCTCATTGGACTATGTATAAGGAGCATCATTTCCATTCATTTTGTAGAGTTCTTGAATATCAGCATGTTTCAGTCAACTTCTTGCCCTTACTGATCAAATGACACATTTCTCCACTCATTACAGGAAAAAAAAAATCATATGTAAGGGCAGCTCATTTTTTCTGCCATAAATCTGTCTGTATTTAACTTGAGAGTGGAAGAATTTTTTTTAAACTTAAAATCATTTGGCGTAATAGCATTGATATGATTTCATAAGAGACAATGTAAATGGACCGTGATAAAAAACCATGTATCTGTCAGACTAAAAAAATGTGTTTTATCGACTGTACTAGAAAGCAGCATCGTAGGGAAGGAATTACTAGATAGGACTCAGGGAAAATGCCCTGCTTTCCTGGCTGAGATTCAGTGATGCGGTTTTTTTTAACTTTGAGCGGCAGGAAGACTCCCAGTTACACACTTGCAAAGGCACTATACACCATATATATTTCATCATTGTTTTGAGAATAAGTTTGTAGAATCCTTCAACCCACGGGACATGGGCACAACAGCATTTGTACTTGGTTAACAGTGTTGAAGGACTTCAGGAAAAAGACTCACAAACAGATTCTTATCCAGCTCATTTTGCTGTAGTACAAATTGCATTTCTTCCCTCCTAGTAAATGTAATATATACCAGTTTTCGAAGTAGCTTATAACTTTGTCATTTATCTGATTTAAACTTTCTTTTAGTAAAAGTATAGTAGTTGTGATATCAGTTTAAGAAAATAAATTGCTTATTTGTCCACTTACGTATTTGCTACAAATATTTTAAAAAATTAATGAGCATGTACAGTTATATTTGTGCTTTCGTTCTTAGAAGAATTTCTATATATAGTTTTATAGTTTATAAAAGTTGGATCTGGCAATTCCACAAGTTTTGTAGTACATTATACACATAGTTCAGCATTATACTGTATTATATATAATAATAAATATTTACTTTCAGTACCATCTAATATTTACTTTCTGTACCATTTAAGTGCTCAGAGACTTACCAACTGCGAATCCAGTGTATCAGTGACCTATGCACAGTTTAACAGTCATTTAGTATATGGGACATATGTATGAGATTATTTGAATTAGTAGAAAATTACTTAGCAGAAAGCAAGTAATTAAAGTTCCTTTGTCCTCTTCAACACTTTTCTTTCCTGATCAGTAATCTTTCAACAGGAATTTTTAAAGCTGAGGAAATTATATGTCCTGCCTTTGAAAATTCTTATCCAAATAATTCAGTGTCATATGTATAAAATTTTTCTATACCTAGTGTGTTTATAGATCTACCATATTTCAAAGACTTTCACAGATAAATAACTTGGAGTTAAACTAATTAGTTTGACTTTGTTACCCACAGATGAGTCACATTCAGTATCGGTGAAACAAAAAGTGATTTATAGTTTCTTTGTTCATACTTTCTCATATGCAAACAAGCAAACTGTAATGCATTTTACTTTTTTAATACTAAAAATGAGAGGCTGGTAAGAGCAAAATTAAGAAGAGGAAATGGAAAGTAATGCAACAATATAATCATGCAAAAATGCCCATCATAAGACAAGAACAAACGTTATTTGCTCTGTATTCAAGCCAGAAGATGTCTCTAAAGTTAGTGGAGAGTTTGTTAACAATTCTTCACCTTTTATCAAAGGAGATTGCAAGCTAAAACAAAAATAAAATAAAAATAATTGTGAAACTGTGATAGCAACATATATTTTCATGCAATAAATGAAAGATGGGTAATGCATTGTGGTTATGCCTTTTTCATACTTCAAATGTAATCTGATGTTTTAAAGTTATATAGCACTATATTGACACTAGCTCAAGTTCAAACTGCAATCTTAGTTTAATTTTCTCTGCTTTACATTAAATGAAGAATTTTATACTAGAAAAATGTTGGTTTTAATGTCACCACAGGTAACATCTTGAGAATTCGGATATCTAAAAGGTGAAGGAAATTTCATTCAGGAATTTGATTCTTTTCTATTTCATTATTATTTCATGACCACCACCATTCTGAAGCACGCTTCAAACTGGATTAGAGTAAGACTGTCAGTTGCGTGAGAGAATTCAAGAATACCACTGTCATACTTGCTTCCTCTCTGTTTTGTGTATACCTGCCTCTCTGCCAGTGGATATCTCAGAGTAAGGTCTCACAACTTCTAAAATACCTTCCTCATGAGTGAACATGTAGAGGAGGGTTCTATATTGTGCAGCAGTTAGCCGCTCTTTTGACTCACACTGAACTGAGGGATGTAAGACAATTCACCTTTCAGTCTCCTGTTGTTCCTTCACTTTTTTTCAGTAAGTGAAAACTAGGCAACCTGAGAGAAATAGCATAGTGTTTTGAGTTGTTTTCATAAATGCACTTAATTTTTTTGTCAACTTAGGAGTTAGTTACAAGTAAATTTTCGGACAGAAATGCGATTTTTTCATGTTGACGGTGTCCTTGTAAATTGTCCAGAAACTGAGTAAGGCCAAATAATAATAGTAAAACCCCAAATATTTCCAGGACCTTATAAAAATTCTAATGATCAAAGCAGTTAATTGGTCACTGCAGTACTTCAAAGAGCTGTTTCCAAGTATTTGTTGCTAGAAAGGTCGGGAAATTTTTTGCTCTGCTTCCTATTTTTTTCAAACTTAGTGTTCAGGCTGCTTCTATATAATCTGCAAATGTTTGCCTTTTGTTTACTGTTGCCTTTTGTTAAAAACTAGGCAATGTTAATTCTTGAAATCACACCAATGTTAGGAAGTTTTGTGGAATGGAACTCTGCAAAAGTATTCTGTTGCCCAATTCTAGTGTTTTTATTGTCAGCACTACAGATTGAAAGTTGTTTATAAGTCTCATAGTTTAGTAATTCACTATCTATCATTGCTATTGAGTGCTTCAAAAAATGTTCAGTATGTTATAGTTCGCATATCTATAGCAGACTAAAATGCAGTACTCTAATATTGTGGCTATTATTTATGTACTTTTAAAAATTCTTGTGACAATATTAGCTGTGCAGAGAAAAAATGAATTCTTGTAGTTGGCATATGTAGGAGAATGAAAGTCACAAGAGAGAAAGTTGTCTACCAAATAAATTGAATGCTGAATAGGCTATTTGAAGAAATTTTATAAATGACAAAGATTCACTTCATGAGATAAGTATTTAAACTAAGCATTTCATATATTTGTAGTTAATGAACTAACAGCCACACAGCCAGCCAACAAGCAAATTGTAATTTTTCCTATTTACATTGTCATTCATCTTCCTTCAGGAAAATTTCCTACTTGTTTTCTGACAACAAAATGAATTACATTAATCAGTCACATTCTGTCTGCTACATTATACACAGCTCTCACTGACTTTAAAGGGCATGTTTTGGCCTACAGGGGAAAGCTTATGTGTTAGGACTTGACTAATAATTTGAATGACAGACTTGTTTTCATTCCCTGAAAGACACAGACATTTGTCACAAATGCACTCCCCTCCCGATTTCAGGGACAGAAGATTGGAGCAAAGATACAAGCAATGTAATGAAATTCACTGTACTACTATGTGTTCCCATATGATTTGTCCAGCTGCGTCTCATAACCTTTAGAAGAAAGCATAACTAAATGTTGCATTTCTCTGACTAATATTTACCAATATTGCACACTTAAGAGTTGCAAATATCAAATGAGATTTTTTTGGGGAGTTTAGTATTTAATAGATCATTTTTTCCAGTATTGTGGAAACTAAGGACCAATTTCAACAACAGTATTTTATTTCTATTTAAGAATCACTGGCAAACTGGTATGAGCCATTTCTGTTTTAAAGTGAAGAAAAAGTTTCTCTTCTGGCTTTGTATAGAGAAATTATTCCTTTAGTTTGGTAATAATACAACTAAGTTTAGAAATTAGAATTCCAGCCCATTTCTTGCTTCCCTGACTAGGTGTTTTCAGTGCGGTTTTGTCCAGACATGTGGGAGGTTACATCTACAAGGTCTTGGTATGTGCTAGGACAGTCAGCATAGCTATTTACCATGTAACTGGGAGAACTGGAAATATTTTTGCTCTTTTCTGAAAAATACTGGGAATATTTGGAAAATACTAGAATTTACCCTAATAACACCCATTTATAGAGGGTCAGCTCATCTGGGACTGTACCTTAAAGTACAAGTCATACATTTTCCCAGTTTCAGTACAGTAGAAGAGAAATAATGTCTTCCTGATAGCTGAAACTGGCTGTGATTGTAAAAAGTAATTTGAAAACAATGTTGTTACCAGAAAGCACCTCCAAATCATAACTCTGTTACTAAAACATTGCATACCAGCTTCTGTTTAAGTTCTGTTATTCCCACATTCTTTTTTTCCTGAATACACTGCATTCAAGTTGAGAGTGTGGTGCTCCAGCTATGTTTTTCCCTCTCTTTTCTGAGACTTAAGCAGTAGCAGTTATGTATATGTTATTCCTTTGAATAGGAAGGACACTTACTTGTTTTACAGTTATAATGTATATGTTATTCCTTTGAATAGGAAGGACCCTTACTTGTTTTACAGATTGGCGACTGTCATTTATTGATCCATTTCTGTTAAGTAACTTGCAACATCGCTCATCAAACCCAGGGAATTTTATTTTTTTTTTTTTTAATAGTTTTAGTTAAAACTGATGCCCTTCAGTGTTAGCCAGTTACAATCAGAATTTTGTGTGTTACTGTTTTGCAAGTGTGCTTGATTTCAAGCATCAAGCACAGCTTTCCTCTGAAGGTTTACTATTTGAAGACAAGTGCAAGTGGGAGAGGTTACGAAAATCAGTTTCTTTGAAGTTATTAATCCAAATGAGTGATTTTTTTTTAATTTTTTTTTTTTTATATTTGCTATATTTTACTATGACTTAAAACAAAATAGGGTGTCATTACCATTCTTGTTCCTGAATGTTTGGCTTGGCTTTTGATGCAAGGCCTCAATTGCAGGCTGACGTGCCAGCAGCTGAAGCTGAAAACAAGACTGTGGTGGGCAAACTAAAGATTTAATTTCAGAAAGAGTGGTTATGTTTTCCCTGGGGCCACGTCAATGAGAGTCCAAACCCTAAATGTTACCACCAACACATTTTAACAGACCAGTTTCCCAGTTTTTAAAGTGTGGTGTCACCTCGAGTATTTTTCTTTTAACTTTTTTCCCCTTATTCTGACTTTAAAAGAAAATCAATAAAACTATATCATTTTTGGCTGATTTTAATGTCATGTTTGGGGAACATAAAGTTCTGTGTAATACAACAAAGTCACAGTTAAAAACATTTAATCCTGTCTTCTATTTCTGTATCAACTTTTAATAATTCAGCTTTAAGTTACCATGCAAAACTTCATGTTACTACAAAACATATCACAATCTGGTATGTACATATGTGATACAGGGGTCCACATATTGATGTCCTGAATCAGCCTGATGTCAGAACATCATGACGTGCCTAGGATGAACTCAAGAGCAACAGGTCAGTGCCAAGAGAGACAGTGTCGTGGTTCAAGCCCAGCCGG
>NW_009942749.1:383-776 GCF_000696875.1 Nestor notabilis | reverse complement strand
TGCCCCATAGCGCCCCACAGCTGCCCCATAGTGACCCACAGCGGCGCTGAGTCCGACCCGTGTCCCTGTGACACGCGTGACACACACATGCCATCGTGTGACGTCATCACGCGCCACCCAGCCGGCGCGACACGGGCTGACACGCGTGTCCCGCTGTCCCCAGAGGGCACAACACGCAACAACACGCCCCGACACGCGTGACGGTGACATGTGTAGCGGTGACCCATGGCCTCAACACGCTACCGCAGCCCGATTCCATGTTCCACGCGCGACCCACAACTGTACATGCGTGACCCATAACCATGGGGACCCACAACACGTCTGACCCACAACTGGACACATATGACCCATAACCATGTTGTGTGACCCACAACTGCACACAAGTGACCCACA
>NW_009942749.1:0-234 GCF_000696875.1 Nestor notabilis | reverse complement strand
CATATGGCCCACAACCAAGTCGTGTGACCCACAACCGGACACATATGACCCATAACCATGTTGTGTGACCCACAACTGCACACATGTGACCCACAACAGGACACATGTGACCCATAACCACGTTGTGTGACCCACAACAGGACACATATGACCCATAACCACGTTGTGTGACCCACAACCTCGTTGTGTGCCCCACAACAGGACACATGTGCCCCACAACCACGTCCGTCCGTC
>NW_009942748.1:1054-1359 GCF_000696875.1 Nestor notabilis | reverse complement strand
CAGGATGGCTGTCTGCAGGATGAAGCCCACAAAGATGATGAAGACCTGGGTGAGGATGTCGGAGGTGGTCAGGGCCAGCAGGTACCAGTATGATGACTTCTTGGTCCTTGTGGCCAGGCGGAACATGGCCACAGCGGTCAGGATGTTCACTGGAGGGAGGGGAGTGATGTGTGGTGGTGAGAAAGGTGCGTGGAAGGGAGCAACGTGTGGTGCTTTTTCCTACAAGAAAGCTGGAGAGGGGCTTCTTACAAGGGACAGGCCAAGGGGAATGGCTTTAACCTGCCAGAGGGGAGATTGAGATGAGA
>NW_009942748.1:365-973 GCF_000696875.1 Nestor notabilis | reverse complement strand
GGCCAGGTTGGACACAGGGGCTTGGAGCAACCTGCTCTAGTGGAAGGTGTCCCTGCCCGGGGCAGGGGTTGGAGCTGGAGGAGCTTTGAGGTCCCTTCACACCCAAACCATGTTGTGATTCTGAGACCCGGGGGCTCACAGCCCCCCTGCAGCACCCAGGACCCCGGGGGTGCCGGGCTCTCCCAGGGCTGCCGGGCGAGTGGCCCCAGGCCCCAGCTGGGAGTGGAGCTATAAATATCACGCTGCACCGGGGATTTACTGAGCTGATTAATCCCATCCATGTGGCAGCCCAGGCAACACAAATACCATCTGTCCCTGCTGCTGCTGCGGCTCCTGCCCCAGGGGCTGGGCTTTACCGCCGGGCTCCGCAGCTGGGGCTGTGGACCCTTGAGGACTCTCCTCCCCATCCCCAAAACCCCAGGGCTGGGCTTGGGGGCCGAGGGCATGGGCTGGGCTGAGGATGCACAGCTCAGCACCCCTTGGAGGGGCTCAGCCCCCCAGCCCCTCACCTGGCAGCCCCAGCCCCAGCAGGACGCTGTAATACACGATGGGGATGATGCCGACCATGCAGGGTGACCGCTCCAGCTCCAGCCATGCTGCCTCACTGG
>NW_009942748.1:0-249 GCF_000696875.1 Nestor notabilis | reverse complement strand
CCGCAAGGGGCTTGGCTCCCATGGTTGCAGTTGCCCCAGGTCTGCCTCCGTGTCTGTCCATGATAGCACGTCCATGGATGCTGCAGGACAAGGGACCTGGGATCCAGCCTCCATGAGGACACCATGGTGATGGTCCCCATCCCCAGAGGATGGGCTCTGCTACTGAAGGTTCTCCTTGGTTATCCCCCTGAAGAAAAACAGATTAAACCACCATGTTCTTAGGGGGATACCAGGGGTGGTGGGGAGGAC
>NW_009942747.1:19853-21338 GCF_000696875.1 Nestor notabilis | reverse complement strand
CCTCGTAATCTGGTTTATGTCAGTTTTCCACTGACCCGTCAGGGTTTGGACGCGGGGCACATCCGCTGCCCGGGATCAGCCCCGGTCCATCGCGGTGCTAAGATCCTCTTAGCCGAGCCCATGACCAATGCAGCGCTCGGCGCTCCCTGTTCGCTGAGCTGGATTAAGGAATAACGAACGTGCCTGCTCAACTGAATCCAACATCACTTTCCCAGCTTTAATCCAAGCTCCTGAGGCTTCTCCCCCCAGCTCCTGCCTTGGAATATGGACCCCAAGGCCCCCAGACTGCAGCCCTTAGGGAACTCCTGCGCCCAGCCGGAGCAGTGCTGGACCCATCCCTCTTCCTGCAGCCTCAGTTGATGCTGCAGCACTTCACATCCTACTCTGGGAATGCCAGGATTCAATTCCAGCAGTCACAGCATCCCCAGGGTCCTGCCCCAGGCTCTGCAGCTGCCTTCCCTCTGCATTTGACAGCCCTGTCTCCAAAGGGCTTTGAGATAAACAACACCCAGAGCTGCTTCCAACACCGGCTGCAAAGTGCTGGAGAAGCCTCTGGGGACCCTGGTGCCCACCCCATGGTGCCCCTGCCCCACAGTTGTGCAGGGACCCAGCTCCCCGATGGCCTTCCTGTCCTCGTGAGGTGTCTGGAGAAGCTCCTGAGGAGCCCCGCGCATCCCACAGCAGCCGGTGCAGGGCCATGGGTGAGCCCTGACCCCGCTCTGCTTCCCCCTCCAGAGGAGAGCGTGCCCCTGCGCATCCTGTACGAGAAATATGGGGAGAGCCTGACCCAGGACAACCTCATCAAGGTGGTGGCTCTCCTGACCGAGTACCAGACCGGCGACATCATCGTGGCCATCAGGGATGTCTACATCCAGAATCCAGAGATCAAGATCAGGGTAAGGACACAGGTGGCTTTAGGGGGGGACATTTCCTATTGATGGGGGCTGGTCCCAGTGACCCGAGCCCTGGGGCTGGGGCAGCAGTTCTGCCCCCGCAGGGGCACAGCTCAGCCCCACCAGGCTCAGGGCACGGGGAGCCCCACAGCGGCGGTGCTGGCTCCAACCTCTCCTGCTTGCAGATCTTAGGGGAGCCGATGCAGAACAGGAAGCTGGTGGCCGAGGTCAGCCTGGTGAACCCCCTCGCAGCACCCCTGCACAACTGCGTGTTCGTGGTGGAGGGCGCCGGCCTCACCAATGGGCAGCGGATCAAGGAGCTGTAAGAGCTTCTCCTTCCCATTGGGAATGGGGGCAGGTGGATTTTTGTGCCCAGAGCCCCGCAGGAGGGCAGCCCTGGGGCCTGGCTCTGCTGTGGGCACAGCGGGAGCTGCAGCTCACTGGTCCCTGAGGGAGGTGGGGGATCAGAGCAGCTCTGGTGGGGAGGGGGCTCGGCCACGCCACAGGGGTCCCGGCTTCCCAGTGCTGGAGGCAGAGGGAGGGTGAGGGGGCACCCCACTGACCCGCTGCCCTCCCCAGGGAGGAGCCCCTG
>NW_009942747.1:19193-19835 GCF_000696875.1 Nestor notabilis | reverse complement strand
AGGCCAAGTTCCGGGTGGATTTTGTGCCGTCCCAGGCGGGGCTGCACAAGCTGATGGTGGACTTCGAGAGCAACAAGCTGACGGGGGTCAAGGGCTACCGCAACGTCATCATCGCGCCCCAGCCCAAGTGAGCGGCCCTGGGGCCCCCACTGCAGAGACCCTGCACCCCCAGCTCGGGGCTCGCCAGCCCCCAACTCGCTTTAGCTCAAGCTGGTCCCAGCTGTGGAAGGACGGACGATGGCCAAAGCCCAGCCCGACGCCACGGCTCTGGGTGCTGCGGGAGCAGGGACGGGAGAGGGGGAACGGGGGCACGAGCCTGGGCGCAGCAGAGACCCTCCTTCCTCCTCCTCCTGCAGCACCAGCCGCCCAGCAGATCTCGTAAACCAAAGAGCAGAACAACCCTCTCCAGCACTGACGGCACCTCTGTGTGCTCACACGTGCCGTTGCAATCCTCCAAATGCACTTGGTACAGGAAGATTGTACACTGTGAGCACAAAGCTGTTTATGCTATATACATACGTAACAGATCTATTTATAGCTCTATAAATACATACTGCATATAACCTACTGCATAGGTAAAGCAAGGTATTGGCTTCAACAACCGTTCCTGTTGCTGCACCCCTTGGGCAGGACGGGGTCGGG
>NW_009942747.1:6846-19106 GCF_000696875.1 Nestor notabilis | reverse complement strand
CTTGAGCGTACGCGTCGGCAGCTCCTCAGCAACACTCAAGCGGGTGGGGGGCGATTGACCCCCAGCCCAGCACTGACACTGGGGGTTATTGCTGGGTCTCAAGCCTGGAACAGGGCTCAGGGCACCGCTGAAGATGCACCAGAACTCAACCCTCCTGCTGTCACAGAACCCCAGACTGATTTGGGTTGGAAGGGACCTTAAAGCTCCTCCAGCTCCAACCCCTGCCCCGGGCAGGGACACCTTCCACTAGAGCAGGTTGCTCCAAGCCCCTGTGTCCAGCCTGGCCTTGAACACTGCCAGGGATGGGGCAGCCACAGCTTCTCTGGGCACCCGGTGCCAGCGCCTCAGCACCCTCACAGGGAAGAGCTTCTGCCCAAGAGCTCATCTCAGTCTCCTCTTTGACCACCCCAGTGCACAGACAGCCCCAGGGAGCAGCGGGGCCCGAAGGAGTTAAGAGCGCGGACCTGGCACTGGGCAGTGATGCGCAGCCCCACGACACAGAGCATTTGTTACCCAGCTCTGCTGAGCCAGGCTTCAAGCTGCTCAACACCTGGTTAAAAATAACCCTCAGCTCCTGCGGCTCGAAGCTGGGCCCTGATAAAATAAACATTAGCACTGCCGTTTCTGAAGGTCACTCCCATCCGTCTGAGCTCGGCACAGCAAGGCTGCCCCGGCGAGGAACCGGCTCCTCACAGCCTCCAAATGCTGCTGGTGTGGGTTGACTCTGGGGTCTGGCTCTCTGGGGCTGGTTTCTCCCCCATTATCCAGCATCCACCACCCCTTCCATGCTGTTTGCAGAAGCTAATGAACTACTTAACACCCCTCTAACAAGTGGGGTGTTTGCCCCACACACCTTCTCCACTGTCCCCTAAGGACCGTGAGAACAGTGTGACCAGTCCTCCAGAACAGGCACCATCACAGGGACATCTTCCCTGTGCACATCCTGCATGGCCCAGCACTGCCCTGCACTACCCAAGACTCTGACACTTTTGCCATACCAGAGATAAATTATAAACTAAACGTTTCCAGCACCCATTGCACGGGAGAATTTGAAATCCAGCACTAGCTCAAGTGCCAAAGTGATGGGAGTGTTTACGTGTCAGGGAGAGGTTATTCACACACACCAGCTCGCTGAAGATGCTGACTTCAGGAGGTGACTGTGAGCTCATTTCAGACTTGAGGACCTTTACCTTACCTTCTCTGGCAGATCGAGACTGGAACAAACTCCCCTAAATCAGAGCACACACAAGTAGGGTGTGGTGGGTTTGCCATCCCATTGCCTCTGCACAGCTCCTCCGAGAACATGGACATGTTTTACACCCCGCCTGAACCAACGGACACCTGAGGCACCAGGAGACAAAGCACACAGGAAGACCCAGATGGCAGAGCTCCCATGGGAAGCCATCTCCCTTTTCCAGGACCACAAGAGACACCATGGAAAGACACATTTTTCAGCACGTCCATCCAGCAGCTACAGCTCAAGCATCCTGTCTGTGCCTGCCCAAACCCTCACGGAGTCCCGGGAGGAACCAGCCCAGCCGCTGGGTTCAGTTCTGGCTCTGCCGCTCCGCAGGTCCCCATCCTGCCGGGGCTGGACGTACACACACAGGGGAGGGGTGAGAGCCAGCCAGGCACCGGCAGCAGACGGGGCAGCCTTTGGTCAGTGCTTGTCCCTTCCCACAAAGAAGAGACGAGACCCTAAACCTCAGGATGTGTTACTGGTGCCTGCACTGATCCATGTCAGCAGCCTTTGGTAAACCTCCTGCTAACGGTACCATGTGGAGCCCCTGCGGAACACACATGTAAAGAAATAACCTTCCACCTCCCGTTGCCTCCCAGCGGCCTGCTCAGTTTGGCTTTTGAGCTTTTCCCAGGAGTCGTTATTCACGTCCCCCATATACCCTAAATTCATTATTTATGAACTCAGCAGCTGCTCCGCCGGCGATGGGACCGTCCATGGCAGCTCCAGGGATCCTCCACGTCTCCAACCACCCCAGATCCAAGGGCAAACCCCGAGCAACACCTGCGGGGCAGAAAAAGTCAAAGCACGACTCTTCAAGGACACCCTCTTTATTCAAAAATAGATATCTATGAGACGTTTCAGAATATACTGCTGCCACGAAGGGCAGCCTATATGTCTAAATTAATTCCTAAATCGATTCATATACAGATTTAAGCTTTTGTTATAAAACAAAAACAAGACACACGCTGGGGAAATCTGTTTAACCTTGAGGCTGTCACCAGCTCACCAGAGGCCCTTTGCCCAAAATGTAAACCAAATGAAATTAAAACCCACGAGACTTCATTTAAATTAAGCAAAATAAACCACACACGTACTGGGGGAAAGAAATCAAAACATTCCAATGAAAACCAAGAGCCACCCAACTCCCACAGACCTGCCCAGGAAGGAGCCCGCGGTGCCAGCGCCTCTGCCATTGTTTGATGACAGCGTTTTTGTCCTCAGTGATACACGTTCAATCAACAGCCAAAGTAAGTCTTGGTTCAAACAGTCCCGAGGTAGCGCCGGGAGCCGGGGTGAGGCACTGGGTTGGGCTCTGGAGGTTTGGGGGTTTGTTTCTTCCTTTTTGGCAAGAGCAGAGGACACCCTGTGCTTTATCTACATCAGTTTGGACCATGAGGGCTGCACAATCACACAGACTCACCAAGGGAACAGCCCTGTCACTGGAGAATTCCCTGTAAACTGAAGAGAAAAACCACGTTTCTGGGCTGGGCCGTGCGGGGCGAGGAGACTCGAACAAGGACAAACGAAGGGTCAGGAGTGAAAGGATGTGAGCTTCTGAACAGGTTCAGGACCAGCAAACGCTGCAGTACTCGTTTAAGTGAGTGCTGAGTGGGCTACAAACACCCTGTGAAAGAAATGAGGAGGATACAGAAGAGCTTTGCATTTCCACAGAGCTCCTCTCCCTTCCTTGAGGACAGGGAGGCGCAGACACAGCCTTACCTCAGCCTCTGCCACTAAACCTGCACTCCCAGGTCCAGTGTTGCCAGAAACTCGAAAGGTTTTATAGAGGTTCCCTAGTGAGAGGTGCTAAACTGCAACAGAAGCGTTATCCAGACTGGAACAGAATGGTTATCCAGATTGGAATGGTTTTCAGTGATCAGAGTCCAGCTTATCGAACCTAACACACACGCTGAACTGGAACGCCAGCCACGGCATGAAGCCATCAGCCAGCAACAGAATGGAATTAAGTGTTTTAAATTTGCCTTTTCTCTTTTTTTTTTTCTTTTTTACTTCTCCTGATTATAAAACTCAACCCACAATAATCTGTGACACAAAATTAAGTACATCCTTTAAGTACATCCTTCTAATATCTACACGCAGAGACATGGTACATGTGTATACAGGGTATGTGCATATATATGGGCCTATGTTCTACATAAATAAATATTTATACCACATTTAACTTCTGTGCATCAAACAACTTCTCTAAAGCTATGGAGAGATTCATGGAATACTATTTTCAATGCAGCCATCCCAAGAGTCGATCAGCTGCTTGTCACAGGGACACCAGCAGCTGCAATACACCCTTCCAGCCTCTCCGGTGGTTAAACCAAAGCTTTGGGACCATCATGTTTTGTGTAATGAAGAGGAAAAATGTGGTATAAATCTAGGGCAGCTAGAACAGAACTTCCTTCCCCTCTCACCGAGGCAATACCCAGCTCTGCGCTGCTCAGCAGTGTAACTTTTGAAGCTATCTCTAACTCACAAAGAAAAGCTGCTCATTTTTGTTGCCTGTGGTGAGTTTCAATTTATGTACAAGCCAAACAGGAAGGATCTTCACCTCAGCCCCACACCACCATGAGGAACTGCAGGTTTAAGAATACCATTTCTCTGTACCACTGCTTGGCAGAAGCCGCCTCTTCCCGTGGTGCGGCACGTGCACCCGCCCCGGCAGCCCATCAGCCACTCCTGCTCCAGAGACCAGGCTCAAACCCAGCAAAACCAGGCCAGACTCCTCCAGAAACAACAGGATTCTTCTACAGAGGAGAAGTGCGATGGGGTCAACCTTCCTTTGAAAACATCCCAGGTACATATGTACATGATTCACATGACTTTTGGGGGGTAACGAGTGCTAAGAGCAAACAGCAACTGAAGAGTATGGAAAAATACAAGAAAAGTTTGCCTAGATGGGACTGTCCCCACTCGCTGTGGAGCTCACAAAGCCTCGCTCTTCATCCTCCCCTCAGCGTGGGCCAGTGGACACAGAGAGGGGGAGCATGAGCAGCCAAGGGGCAAAGCAGGGTCTGCAGGTTCCTTCCCACTGGAGATCTCGGCGGGCTGGATTTCCAGGCTACACCAGTCTTCTCACTTCTGCTGGTAATATTGGAAACTGGGGACACCGTTTGTTCTAGTCTGTTGAGAAGAGGTCACCAGCAGACGGCAGAGGTGCCAGCCCCCCCGTGACATTGGGCAGCAGTGACAGATCGGGAAGGCTCTGGATGTGGGATTTCAGCTCCTTGCGGACCTGGGTTACCCGAGCAAGCTTCTGTTTATATTCCTGAGGGAGAGAGACAAGAGAATAGAGATTAAGCACAGGCCCATTAACAGTGCTTTTAGCTACGCCACAAGTATTTTGCAGGTAAGGATTCCGAGGGAAGGTGGAGGGGCACTGGCTCTCAGAGTAACCACTGGCATGAGCACAGACCCCGTCATCTGCAGCCAGATCCACAGCCTGCCCACAGGCTTTGGCACCCCCAAATCACAGATCCAGTGTCACTGGAACAGCAGCTGTGTAAAACACCCCCAAGCCTCACCCACATCCTGGTGTGGTACTGGAAGGGTCACTGCAGAGCTGCTCTGTTCTGGATCCTTCCCCAGGCTACTGGGACACTGACAGGGTGTTCCTCAGGCACAGCCCGGCTGCCACGGGCAGCAGGCTCAGGTACACCACATACTGCTGTTACTGTGCTGCTCAAATACCAGTTTTTCTGTCAAGCCTCATCTATTTTAACTATTTAAGATAATCCAATTCTCCCTTTCAGGTTATTAATCAAGCCCAAGTTTGGTTGTGAAATGGTGTCTATGAGTTGTCAGACAACTCACATTAGCAACCCCAGCAGCTTACCATGACACTGGCATGTCAGCAAACACTGAAACACACGTATGATCACTACATGTAAACCAGAAAGACTCATCCACACTGGACTGAAACCAAGCAAAATGCAGAGACCAAAGTTTTCAGAATTTTATTATAAAGAGGAAAACCAGTAAGTTAAAACCCCTGAAGAGGAAACCTGCAAGTGGGTTTTCCACAAATGAGGCCTGGATTGAGCATTAAAAATCCAGCAAGAAATACCTATGTAGCTTCAGAAACCTCTGTGATCCAGGAGACACAGCTAGCAGTGACTAGTATCTTGTACTGAGAAGACAGAGGAACAGTTTGGACCCCAAAACTGAAAGAATGAATTGTACTTTGGTGAGTTCTGGTCAAGGCCATTTCAGAGCAGATCCGCATTACCCAACGCAGAAGCTCAATTGAAGATTGATTTTTAGGTAACTTTCAAAGTTTTGTAATTGTAAATATTTATGTAACAGTCACAAAAGACAGTTTTTAATTAAAAGACAGCTGTTTAAATAACAAAACCCCAGTATCACATCATGTCTTTTGCAATGCTCCCATCTCTACCCATGGCCTATTTTCCATGGCACCTCCAGAATGCAGGAAAGAATGAGCTTAAAAATCACACACAAAAGAAGCTTCCACAGAGTCTGCTGTAATATTCACTCACTTTTCATTTCTTAATTACTTCACAAAGAGAAGAGCAGTTTATCTTTGAAGATCAAATAAAACAAGGCACACATTTAATCACAACATCTTTCTGAAGCGTTTACAACTTTAATCCAGCCTTTCTGACCTTCTCAGTGACGGAAAAGTCTCTTCACCTTCTCCAAATATCAAAGCGCAGCAGTTCCTGCAGGGTTACAAGCAAGGAGTTTACACTCGCTGTGTTTCATGACTTTGAATTAGAACAGTGAGAGCACAGGCAGCCTCCACAACGCACATACCCCTACACCACAACTCACACACCCACAACAGCTACAGAAATAGTCCATCAATTCCCTGTCAGCACCAAGAAAGCATGTTCTGTAACAGCCTGTTTCAAACTTAAATCCTTTTATGAGGTTCAGGGAGTTCACTCACCATCATAACCAAATACTTCTGTGATATGCACAGGATATGTATGGTCAAGTTCAAACAAAGCTCTACCAGGTTTGTAAACCCAAGTGCATTGTTCTGAGGCTGGAGAAGGGCAACAACAAAACCAGCTCAGGAGAAGGTGCACCCCTTCATTTAGGACTGTGAGGATTTGATTAATGAAAGACAAAAGAACCAGAATCAAACTAACGATGCCCGACGGTACCATTTTGGGAAATACTTAAACAGGGAGAGAAGTCAAGAAAGTCACATTATGAAGACAGAACAAAACCAGGAAATCACCCCAGATTTTCAGGCATGAATAGAGGGTGCGAGCAGGTAAAGAGGCAAGCCAGGGCAGTGCTGCATCCCGACACCTTCCAGGAGAATGGGGAAGCCAGCGGTGGGGAAAAAGGCTGGTAACAGGAGTGCTCTGCTCAGTGTGGGGCAGGGGAGAGCAGAGCACCGGCTCCTGCACGCATGGGACAGAGACAGCAGAAGTATTTATTGTATTATTGTATTGCAAAAGCTCACAGAGAGGAGGTGGAAGAGGCTGGATCAGAGACCCCAGGAGACTGTCTCAGAAGAAGGCAGTAAATTAATGAGCCGTAGTTCAGGACTGTCAGGGAGTGATGAGTATGAAGCCAGGAAAGAAAGGGCAGCACTTCCTCAAGAATGCCAGTGTCAGGAGTGAGTAGCTGCAGATTGGTTTTGCTGCAGAAGAACTGGAAAAGGAGCAGCAACCCCCAAACCACTAAAGCCTCTGGCTCAGAAAAACGTCACTGAATTCAGGAATGGGAATGATGTTCTAAGGGAGTAATCCAGGAAGCAAGATTTCCTAGAAGAGATGAGTACTTGCTGGACAGCTTGGATACACAACACAGACTGCTGTGCATGCTTAACACTTTCCATCTGCTCTGGTACCAAAATGTTGTGTGATTTGTGGCAGAGCTGTTGAGGACACCAGAGCCCACTGCCAGGGCCAGGCCAGGCAGCACTGACCGTGCTGGAGCCCCACCACACAGCACCCAACAAGGGAAGGGTCTGAACATGGGCATCAGGGCAGAGCCCGGAGACCACCCCACCCTTCTGGGCGGCTGCTCCTAGCAGCAGGGAAGCCTGAAGTTCTGTGCAACACAGAAGCAGCACCTACCAGGAGGTACAACCCTTTGTACAAGGCCTGTTTGCTTGTATTTGCCATCTGCACTACTCACTAACACACCTCAGCTCCTCTCAGGAACACACCTCAGCTCCACTGGGGAACACGCAGAAGAGACCCTCTCCCAGGCTCAAGGGCTTTCCTTTTTCCAGCTGTGGCCATATTCTGCCACCACGGACTCTGGAAGCAGGTTTCATGGGAATCCATGTTCTTCACGTAGCCCATGACATGCTCTGAAACTGCATATTGCAGATCCCTGCTTAAGGCCCCTCTGTTGTATAAAGCTGAAAGAATACAAAGTGCACTTGAAAGAAGCGGCTACTTCCCATGGTCCTGTCTGCGCCCTGTCTCTAGCTGATGGCCTTGCTGAAGGTAGGCTTTCATTAAGATTAATAGTATTTGGATGCTATTTGCTTCTATTAGACAAAGTAACGAGATCTTTGCTGTAAGCAGGAGTTTGAGGATGATACAGAAATCCCTGGCACTGTACCACATGAATGCTTTTGCTAAGCAACATTCCCTCCCTGTATGCAGCATCCTACATCCACAGCGGCCAAGTGACAGACCTGAGTCCTCAAAACAAATGCAAAATCAGAATTACACCCCACTGAATGAATCTGACAGTGTTCCATTCACAGGAAGCTTTGCTTGAACCTTGTAAAACTGACTAATGGACATGACTGGGAATTCCTTCCGCATGACTCGGCTCACCTTGTCCAGTTACACAGCACAGACTTCATCTTATTTTAGCTTAGAATTTGCCCTGGACACTTCCATTCCTGTGCCAGGTCAGGCAGTAACATGTCATAAGTCATCACAGGAACTGCATCAACTGAAAACCAGCTGGTTGGGTGTTAATGAGGATCTAGAAAGTGAAGAGGAAGAGCAGCCGGTCCGTCTGCTTTCCTGCGCTGTAAATGAGCCAGATGTATGAACGGGAAACACCTCACAAGTCAGCGAAAACACACGCCAGAGGCTAAACAGAGATGGGAAAAGAGAAGAGAGTGAAGTTAGAGAGTAAAGAGGGATATATGCTCATGTAACATTTCTATTTAAAACCATGAAATACGCACCTCTGCTACAGCAGCTTGCTTGGGTACTCCTCAGCTCTCGCTGCTTGCCTCTTAGCCTGAAGTACTTCTCGTACGTACTCATTAACACATGTCAGATAAGAATGTCCCAGTGACAGTGTATTTATAAGAAATGACCAATGTGAAGGGAGTTGGGAAACAATTACCAAAAATGAGAAGCTTCGTAAAGCAGGGTCACAACCCGCTCAGTGAGTGCATGAACTGCTGCCTGGCTCCCACAGCTCCCTCCTGCTACCCACATGCATGTGAAATACCATCAGTTTCCTTTCCTGGCAGAAAAACTAAAACTTCACCTCTTGATCCCTGCCTGAACCACTGAAACAAACATACCGGAGCCCAAGAATTGCTGAGAGGAAAGCAGCAGCCACAAAGGCATCCAACAGTGACATGCACCAAAAACTGAAGCGGTGGAAACAACCCAGCAATGAATTGCACATTAACCCCCTCAACTACATCCTATTTCAAGAGGATGTGCAGGGCCCAGCAAAGGCAGCTCAGTGAGACTGCACTTCATCCCGCAGAGATGCACTATCAGAGGCCTTGCAAATTCCCATGGACACAGCTTTAACACCTGAAGTGTTATTAAAGGTGCCCTGAAGCCATGAATATTAAAAAGCCCCAAGATGTGAAGGCCCCAAGCTCCCAGCAGGATTTCAAGTCACAACCTGTAAGGTGCAGTCAACGCTCAAGAACACTTCCCCTAACCTGGATGCTGGATACAGCATGATGTCTGTACACGTATGCACACACCCACCACAGCTGTGTACACACACCCTGACACACTGCACTGCACAGAACAAACTGCACACTGTCGTGTGTTCCTCAGGGCACCTTTTACAAAGGCACATCCAGAAGGTATCTGGAGGACGTGGGGAAGAACTCTCCAGCACTGACTGCAAATCAAATTAACTCCAAAAGCACATTCCCCTCTATTTTACCCTTTTCCTCTTCTCCCCACTAGATGAAAATAACGCTCCCCAGATTTTCTGTCATCACTGGTTATTTCAGATAGAGCTTTCACACAATTTGCCCTTTTCCAGCTCTACTTTCACATGGTGGTTCTAGTCCCATCTATTTCACTGACTTCCTGTTGCAGTCTCCTGGTACAGGGACATGGGAATGCTCTCCCGGGGCCTCCCCCTGCATTTCCTGGATTTTTCCTCTCGCCTGCCATGCATTCAGGAGGAGCACACAGGCGGCTTCAAAAGACAGTCCTTCCCCTTGAAGCTCTGCAGACCCAGATGCTGAAGGACAAAACCCTCCGCAGCTGGTTGTTCCCTGAAACAGGGGCAGCCATGGCCAAAAATGACCCAGATCAGAGAACTTCCACTGGCAGGTAAATACCCATGTGGGATGGGAAGCCACCTCACCTCATCCTTATGAGCACTACCTCTAGTTTCTATGCCTGTCTGAAAAGGGATTTTACTTCCTGACACCTACTGTTACGAAAGTCTCTGATGCTGTCCAGGCCATGGAAGATCACACAGCAGCTGCCTGAGATGAGGCACCATTCGAACAGAAATCAGTGTCCTGAGCAACAGCCCCCCCCTTCAGTGAGTTAGCCTAAGAAATAGTTACCCTTGAAAATACACCCCGTCACAGGCTGTTCAGCGCCAGCTTTGGTCCTGCTGCTTTTGCTGACTGTCAGAATGAAAGGAATTCTGCCTTCTCCTTTTAGACTACAACCACATCATCCCAATCTCACCCCTGGCCCCCAGATAAAGTAATCCCAGTTATTACACTTTCCATTGCTACCCTAAAAGCAGAGTTTGTCCATGTCATGATCTTCAGGCACGTACCACCTCTCCCCCTTCAGATTTCCAGGGCTTCCCAGCACTATGCTGTTTCAACCCTTACTCACACCCATCTGTATCCACGCTGAAGTGTAGCTCATTGTCCAACAGCACCTTTCTCAGCAGCATCCCTCAGCTGAAGAGCTTTTCTCTGTGTCCCGGGGTTGGAGCATTATCCCACTAGACACACAGACACTGAGTTCATGTGTTGTGAGAATCTGCTGTGTCGAGGGACAGCATTAACAGGATTAGTAAACAACTGCAGCTCTTCAGACTGCACAAGCTGCTTTTCAAAAGACAAAGATTAGCTACTTCCATTGTTATCACAGTGTAAGACTTTGCTTTGTGAGTAAATAAAGAACAAAAAATATCCAGGGATTTCCAAATGAGACATTTTCAGATCTTAAAATAAAGCCCTGAGCCACGTTACTGACAGAACCTCTCTCCCCAAGCAGAGCCTTGACTGGACTAGGACAGCCGAGTGAACAAGCCACCTTCTACCTAGAAATGCCATCTCAGCTCAGAGCCAGGGAACTTGGTACACAGGAGGAAAACTCACAGTCAGGAGCAGCAGAGATTCTGGAAGAGATCCCTCAAGAGAGCGAAGCACACGCTGAGGAGATGTGCAAAATTACAGTGGCTTAAGCTGTTTTCTTATTTCAGTCTTTCCCTGAGTAAATGGTTCATTCTTTAACACGTTCTTAATTGCCACAAGAATTCCAGCTCCTTCTCATAAAACACTTCTCAGCACTACAAAGGACAAGTCAGGCTTATCAATAACTGTATGTGCTGCCAGGACATCAAAGACTCAAACAAAACTGATAAGCAGATAGAGCCTGTCACATCTGTAACCCACATCTTCCTCCATTTATTAACCCTCTACAGCCCAAGAACAAGGCAATGCTTTCACCCGGCAACAGCCCTCAGCTGGGATTTGTCAGGGACATGAATTATGCCTTCATGTCAAGTAGGAGAGTGGCATTTCCTGTGACTCATTTGAGATTTCTACAGCACTGAGGCCACCTTGGTTTGGCAGCATGACCAAGATGCCAACTTAAACTGGTGTTTAATCAGATCCAGACAGATAATCAAATCATTCTTAGTTTTCAACCTGGTAAAGCACGTGTTCACACTAAACAGCGGGCCAGCAGCCTGTCCTGCTGCCATCAGCAGGATTATCCCTGTTGACAAAGCAGCTCAGTCTTTTCAGGATGACATTCCTGCCTCTGCCACAGTTACAATCTTCAAATAACATTCCCTCCCAAAAGGACATTTTCCAAAACGAACCCCAATACAATTGTCACAACATTTCAGCAAGTGCATTAGAAATTTTAATTCAGCATTGTCATGATGAATGTCTAAATTTCACACTCTCAAACTGAGTCAAATTTATGGCATGTTCTGGGCTTTTCAGACGCTGCTCTGCAGCTCTCTGCCACCTATTCCTGCCTTTTCTGAAGAGCAAACAGCAATGAATCTGCTTCTTATAGATTTATACATAGATTCATGTTTCTACTAGACATGTGTCCTCCTTTCGGCAGGGGGAAAAACCCTGACCCAACACCACACACTATATTCTGCTAATAAACCAGGTGCCAAACAGGATTTGAGTTTGCAGCACATCTTCCATACCCATGTCTGAAAGTGCCTTTAATGACTCAGCCACTGCACAGATGCTCTGCCTGAGGAAATTCAGGCTAAACCAGCCGGGAGAGTTACTAACTACCCACTCCACTCCCGAACACGGAGTCAGCACCTGCCTGGCCAATTTGGAAAATCCATGGCTCTGGAAAAGCAGCATGTTCACAGTCACAAGACACTGAGGAACTCCAGTATAAACACACACAGCGAGGAAAACACTCAGAATGAAACCTGCCCAAGAACAAGCTGCGGGGCTGCCAGAGGACGAGGTCTGTCGTGGCAGCAAACAGCCCGTGCCTGTCACAGCGCAGGCTCCTTCCAGAGAGCCTGTCCCCTGCAGCAGCTCCCGTCCCACCCAGCATCAGCTGCGCCCAGGAACCAGCCACCGGCAGCGCCGAGGAAGCCCCTAACGTGCCCC
>NW_009942747.1:5966-6815 GCF_000696875.1 Nestor notabilis | reverse complement strand
AGGTGGCAGTGACACAGCCACGGGCACTAGTTCAGCCTCCACGCCAGTCCCAACGTGCTCAAAGAACTTCGCCGACAAAGAACAGGAGACAAATGGCTGGTGCTGGGGGGTGCAGCTGGGGCTCAGGTCTCCCCAGTGTGTGCCCATTCCCAGCACCCTGATCAAGGGAGCCACGTCTGGGAACACGAGTCACCCTCTTTCTGCATCAGCCCACACTCCATCACAAGCTGCAGGAGTGGCTGTGGCTGTTAAAGGATGGACACGAGAAGATCTTGTTTGAACTCCATCCCCTTATCAAGTAAGGGCTGGGAAGGCAGATGAGGGGCACTCATCAAGAAAACAACCAATAATAATAATGCTAAAAAGATAATTATGGCAAAGGGAGGTTGGCATTTTGGAAATGGAGATTTCATAAAAAGCATAGGGTAAATCTGAAGAAACTGCTAGGTGAGCCTATCTTTAACAAGAATGGAGTTCTGGACCCTCCATGTCCACCTGTATTAGATCTACTAGACTGAATGTCAGAACAGATTTGTCTTCTCCAGACTTGTTTCACCCCTTTCTCAGCCCTGTTTCACTCCACATGGAAAGACAACACCCAGAACCATCTCCCTTCAGAGAAACACCCAGATCAGGAGTCAAGTGGGAGCATTGGCCTGTTGGCACCAGCGCCATCAGTACTCACTTCCAGCTTCTTCTCCTTCTCGGTGAGGACATCCTTCTGGTTCTGAGTGTACTCGATGAGCATGCGGGCGAGCTGGCGCCGGTCCTCCAGCTCGGCGGCCAGGCGGCCGTTGTACTCGGCCAGCAGCAGACAAGCCTCGTCCACCGCCTTCGACCGGCCACCAG
>NW_009942747.1:0-5887 GCF_000696875.1 Nestor notabilis | reverse complement strand
CTCTTCCCGAGCACGTTGACACCTCGTTCACACACTCTGCAGCTTGACGGGCAAATAGGAGTTCTTATCACAGGGGGTACACAGGGAACAGGCAGGACCAACAGCCCCAGAGCGGCGGCTGTAGGCACCAACCTGACTGACTCCATTTATCCTTGCAGAGATGCCACTAACAGGGCCCAGGGAGGGGATCAGATCTATGAAGTCAGCCCCTCTGAACTACACTAACCATCAGGCTGTGCTTTCAGCTAACCACACCTGGTGGGTTTCACACTTCATCATAGTGTGCACCCTGAAATTCCTCTTTTCCCTGAGTAACTCCTGATGCAGCAATACAAGCAAACCTGAACTGCGCACTGGTCTGCACAGCTGGACACTGCAAGAGTCTATGATAAAGGACTGAATAAGTGACAGCGCCTTTTATAAAGAAAAAACCACTTTGATTTCTAAGTTCCTGTACCCAAAATCATTCACCTGCCAGTTTCATACCTGTTATCTTCTCCAGTAAGGAAACATCCTGAACTTCCTGAGGCAGGGAGGCAATTTTCTGCCGCACGGTGGCATCTCCCGACGCTGCGTTTTCCAGGTCTTGCAGGGCTTTGATCAAGTCCTCGGTCTAGGAGACAAGTTGACCAACATGAAAACCAGGAGCCGCTGACACCGCTCCCTGGGGATGTGGCCACTGCATCTGAGGTCACCTACCTCTGAGAGCAACCACTTTTGGAATAGTTAGTTCGAGTAACTTTGAAACTGTTGCTTCCAAACACTGGGAGAATTCTCCAAGTTCACAACACTCCAGTGCTTAGGAACTTACGTGGAATTACAGTAGGATCATCTTTTACAAGACTCTGAGAGGGAAACTTCTCATTCCAACAAAGAGAAGTGGTCACTGAAGACAAAGCTGAAATACTTGGCCACACATCAGCCTTTTGTGCTGCATCAGCTGGAGCTCTCAGCTGAGCACCCCTGGTGCTTTCTCTCAGACTAGCAGGAGCTCCAGCACTGGTTTGTTCTGCTCCAAAGGTGCATTCTGACACAGCAAAACCAACCCAAACTAACCCAAACTCCTATCAGTCCAAACTGTGTCAGGTTGCCACGGTCAGAAGATTTAGCATTCAGTACCTGGTCACCCGCCATGAGCTCTGATGCCACAGCAGCTATCCCACCTGAAGCAAACTGTCTTGCCCTGACCGCAGGTACCCTGAACCCCACTGGACCCCTCCACATCACCCCTCAGGCGGGTTTAGTGCACTGAGGAAAAAAGCGTCACCTTAAATGAACATGCTCAGAACATAACCTGGCTTAACTCGAAAGGATGTGGATGAGCACAGCCTCAGGAGGAGCTCCTGACTCATCACACCTCCTCCCTGCTCGGAAAACAAGGGAGAAAGAGGCTCCCTGAGCAGGAGAAAGAAGTGCCCCTGTCCTTGGGATGGGACCCCCAGCCCTGCAAACACCCTCACTGAGGGTTAAACCAGATTTCAGCAGTTTGAAACTAATAAAAACACCGGAAAAAAAAAAGGTATTTTTAATCTGAAAAGTCTGGACGTCCACAGCTCACATGTACTGCGCCTCTGCAAACTGCTGATGGCTTCCAACAGTAACAATGCTTATCATCAAGAGAAACCATACGCTGCGAGGCCTGTGGAGGTAAAAACAACAAACCCCCTCACTTATTTCCTTGACAACTGTTATTTATTGTTATTTTCCAGTGTTTACTTGCCAGATGGATGGTGTGTTTTCTCAGCCTGTTCAAATACAAAAAGGTTTAACATATGCTTACTTTTTAGCCTCAAGTGGGGTCAGAATGACCCTCCTCTATTTCATTCTGATTCTTTCCACACCACTGACATCAGCCTCAGACCAAATCCCTCAGAACTGCTTTTCCTAATCTATTAACAGCTGGGCTTTTTAACAGCTCATGGAAAGAGATATCCTACCAAAAATAATCAAGTTTTAGCCTGGTACAACTCTGGGTTTGAGAGATCACACACTGATCTTAGAAAGAATTTAAAAGACAGTCTGATCCTGCAGCAGTCCTCTGGGACTCCTCACTGGCAGTGACCCAGAGCTTGCTTCAGCCTCCTGAAAGCCCCACGCTTCAACAGGAAGAAGAGCCTGTTCCATTTCCCACGGACCTCAACCCCAGCTGAACCTCTCAGGAGCACTGCCCTTGTTGGCAGCCCCACCTTGTGGCTGCACCGCAGGAGGTGCCTTTGGGAACTGCTCCCCCCCACAACCCGTCCACATACCAGCAGCGGCCCAGCACTGGGGTCTTGGGGGGAGTAGCTCCCGGGGTAATCATCATCTTCCTCCTCCTGTATTTGCTGAAAAGTCCGCTTCAAAGACTTCTTCTCCTCTGCAACTAGACACACACAAGCAACTCATGTGGATGCTGCATCTACCCACCCCAACCATCTCTGCTCCAAAACCACGGCAGCAGACGCTCTGATGGTTAAGCTCTCTACAGAGAAGGCTGGCCACAGGTGGCCTCTAAAGCTGGCACTGTATTCCAAACGCTCAAATGCAGAACAGCAATAAAGGTTGATTTTGACACACGCACAATAAACTGACAAGGAGGCATCAAAAGTCACACTCATGGAAAGGCCTGAGCTGTTCTCTCATTTAAGAGATACCACATCAGTATCTCTTATTACCCAGACAAGAACTAAGTTTCTCATCAAGTGAAGCCCTGCACACAGCAGTTCTTAAAACATTTGTATTTCTTCATTCATTTTTCCACAGGGAAAGGTCTGTTACCCTCAGAAGGGTTTGATTCTGTGTGAAGTTGCAAAGGTAACAGTAGCAGTGCTGGTTGATGCCAAAGGGAGGGGGACACGGAGCAAGGGGAGGCTGCCAATTCCCCAGGAAATCCCTGCCGGTTCCTTGGACACACAGTCTCATTTCCTTAGATTACACCTTCAACACTTGTGAAACACTTACTTGGGTACCTTAAATTAACAGCTTCAAATCCTCAGTTCACCAGTTCAATATGAACTCAGGCATGTAAATCCTGCCCTTTCATGACAAGCAGGCTCCTATGCACTGCACCCAGGCCACAGGGAAACCCAGCACCAGCTCTTGGGTGTACACAAGTACAACTTCCACCTTCTGCTCCCACCTCTCAGAGCAGAGACCCCCTGTGCTGGTACAGAGCAGGTCAGTCGGTCTCCAGCTCAAGCTGAAAGCCTCAACTGTGTGTTGCTGAAGCAGCACCCACCAGTAACTGCCTGGAGCAGGCCGTGAAAACCCACAAAGCTACAGCCATAGGTGAATGTCTTCACATGAACATCTCGTACTACTGCTCATCTCCACGTCCATTCTATGTTAATTACCATCTCCAGCAGACACATCTGCCTTTTTCACCGCCTCAGAACAGCCCAGGGGCACTTCACTGATGCCTGAGCCAACTCTCACGAGTATCGCACCTCCACGGGGAGCACAGCAAAGCGTGGTCAAAGCAGCAATGTGGCTTCAGCTAACCTGAAGACTGACACTTCCTTCAGCTGCAGAGTAGCCAAATATCCCCTTGACCAGAACACTTGATTTTCAGTGACTCTCCCATAGGCTATTCATGCTACTCCTCCCTCTCTTCACTACAGCCCTACCAGTTAAACCCTTTCAGGCAAGAAGCAGGATCTGCCACAGCCACATAAAAGCACAGTAAATGCAAGAAGCTTCTGCTCAGTTCCTCACATCTGTCTCATGAAGCAGTAAGGTTCCAACCACAATTTGTAACGATATTAAATGATGCAAAGTTCTTGTCTTCCCCAGCTGACGTCAGCTGGTGTAAGGAAAGCGACCAGCCCAGCTCCTGGGCACACATTCCTGCCTTCAGTTATTAAGAAGTCCTTGATGAATCATAATAAAATATAGTAACTGCACAAAATAAACCAGGAGGAGAATGAAAGCACCAACAATACTGAATAACCCATTATAATGACTGGCTGACCACTCCCAGAGGCAGTGGGACACTTTCAACCCTGGAGGCAGACGCAGCAGTTCCATGCACCCCACTTACCGGTGCTCACACCGAAGGGCAGCCCTGGAGCAGTGTGGCTGCAGGAGCAGCAGCAGACACAACCTGCAGTTCAACTTACTGCCAGTCACAAGGCCACACATCTGCAAACTGGAACTGTGGGTTTGAGGAAAATCAGCCTCCTCTGAAACCAATCCTGAGGACTCCCCATGAGCAGCTCTGGCAGCAGCTCAGCTGCAGGAGCCCTGAGCTCCATTCCTCACAGGACACCCAGTGAGACATGGACCAGTGTAAAACCAAAGCACGCAACAAAAGCAACACACATTTACCTTTAGTCTGGGGGCTATTGGAGTCTTCCATCGACAGCTTCAGCTGCTGTATGAACTCACTGCCATACACACTCCTCTCCTGCCAGATGTTAAGCAATCGTTCCAAGGGCTTTTTGCAGCCCTCATCTGCTTCCCTGTTCAAAGATTAGAAAATAATTATAACTCAACTGAAAAACGTTCCTTATGTTTGAGGAGAGCATCTTCTAAACTAGCAGCTGCAATAGCTGCACGTCTGGAGAGAATCCCTCTTATCGCCCAAGACAAACTGTGCAAAACACATTCGTGGCTGATTTTCCCCTTTCACTGGAACCAAAGATTGCCTGAAAGCACCCCTCATCCCTACCCAGAGTAAGGGCAGGGAAAGTACTGAAGGAAGAGCTCGCCATCATTCAGAATTTGCAGGAAGAGTTATAAACCACCCCCAAGTTGACACATTTACAATCCAGTGTTTTAACTTCCAACAGTTGTTTCAGTCACTAACATCCCAATTAAAAGCAGGTTGTTTGGCTCATTAGGCACTTAAACGCAGCCTTACAGCACACTCACCCAGGAAGCACACCACTAAACACCCCAACACGGGGCTGTTTAGCTGAGATAATGGGAATTATTGTGCCATTTAGAGACAATCTTAGCTACAGCACAGTCCATTTCTGACAGGATGGAAGCTGCATCGCTGCTTCCCTTTCAGGCATCAACTTTTTCCTTCCTCTAGTGAGGAGACCAATGAGCAGTAACATAAAACAGTACAAAAGAGGTTGCTCCAACCGATGACTGAGGAGAACCCAGTGACCCAGAAGAGCAGCTCCTTCCTAGCCCCCTGACAACGGGGGAGCTGTTCACTGCGTGGCACAGTGAGCTGCAGGCAGCGACCAAGGGGGAGCTGACAGAGCCCGAGCCTACCCCGAGGAGTATTAACACCGAGCAGCTCCGAGCCACGGAGCTCAGAGACTCCAACCTCCACCGCACAGAGGGCACCAGCACCCCCGGGACCGAAACACAGCAACAGAACAACAAAATCCAACTGAATTAAACTCTGGTTAACAGGAAAACGTTATCTCTAGAGGGGACAGAGGAAGAAACACATAATCCAGCAACATACCTGGCAACGTGAGAAAAAGCATCCACAAGAACAGACTCGAACTCTCTGGTGAATTCAGGGCCTTTCCTCTTACTGTTCTGGATGACATCGTTTGCCAAGTACAGGAAAGTCAGTTTCCTACTCGATTTTGCTGGGAAAGGGAAAAAAAAAAAGAAGGCAGGGAGCGGGAAGAGGGAGTTTGTGTTCATTTTGCGCTTTCACCCAGACTCATTGACACGGTTTGCAAAGTTGCTGAAAGCTTTTCAGTCTAAACCCAAAGTTTTATTTCCACGTCCCCAAAGCAGAGCCCAGGCCAGGCCCTGAAGTCAAGTGCTTCTTGATCCCCTTATTTCTGCTTGGGGGTTCTTCGGAGGAAAGCTGTGTAAGAAACGACTTTTACACATGATTAAAACGAGCTGCATCGACCCACCAATGAATTCACAGAACAACAGACTTCCATTAATTAACTTCAGGGCGAAAATCTCGGTACAGAAGCACCTGATT
>NW_009942746.1:292-534 GCF_000696875.1 Nestor notabilis | reverse complement strand
AAGCCGAAAGCAGCCAAGGCAAAGAAGGCAGCGCCCAAGAAGTGAAGCGTTGAAATGGAAATACTGAAACCCAACGGCTCTTTTAAGAGCCACCCACTATTGTCCCAAAAAGGGCTGATGCACTCCGTCGCCGAACTCCGTACCTGCAGCAGTGATAACCACACGCCTCTACTCGTGTGGGACGGTCGTCTATGGAGTGGATGGGACGCTAAACTTCCGGCCGTGGTTACGCTAAGACTTGG
>NW_009942746.1:0-232 GCF_000696875.1 Nestor notabilis | reverse complement strand
GAGGGTTAAAGTGACTGCTTAGGGCGCGTGGCGCTCCGGGGCGTGGAGTTCTGTTTCGACGATTTTAACCGGCGCGGTTACTACCAGCCCGGGCGCGACGGCCACACCTCTCAGTGACCGTACCCAGGAACTGTGAGTGTGGCTCCTCCGCTTCCTTGGCAATGACCTATCCGCTCGGCAGCTCTGTCGTGGGGCAGGTCTGAATTTCTGCGTGACTTCACCGACCTGCTTT